>NW_020951957.1:6831641-6942828 GCF_900497805.2 Vombatus ursinus | reverse complement strand
TCCCTTCCCTTCCCTTCCCTTCCCTTCCCTTTCCTTCCCTTCCCTTCACTTTGCTATCCTTCCCTTTCCCTTTGCTTTGCTATCTTTCCCTTTCCTTTTTCCTTTTCTTTGCAAAATCTTTTGTGATAACCCTAACTTGTCCTCTCTTCAATTTTTTATATTTTTATATTTATTCTCTCAGTAAAATGAAAGCTTTAGGAGGCATAGGGTTATTTATTTCCCTCTTTGAATCCGTTCCACTTATTATGATGCCATGTAGATAGTCTTGAATATTTTACAAACTTAAGTGTTTACAGATATGAATTGAACAGTAACTTTTTTGCCTTGGACTTAACAACTGCCTTATTAGTTGTTTTCTTTTTCTTTTGAAAATAATGTTTTTTTTTTACTATCACCTTAACAATCATCAGCAAACATATTACTATATTAAGAGGAAAAAGAAAGATAAGATAATATAAGAAATTGTGAACTTCTAGTGCATTTTTAAAGAAATATACAATATATGATTTAACAAGGTAGTAACAAAAATTGTTGCCATTTCTGTAGTTTGTTGTTGTTGTTGTCGTTGTTTTCTGTTCACTTTAAAAATAGAATGGTAGTATTTTTCTTTGCATATGTATGCAAAGAGGCACTAATCATAACTCTCTCCTTCCCCAAGCCTTCATTTGTAAGAAACGCTTGTAGTAAATTCATCAAACCAATAGATTGGCCATTTCTGAAAATTCTTCTTTCATTTCATACTTCTAGTGCATCACCTCTCTGACAAGATGTGGAAGATATGCTTCTTCATCAGTCTTTTGAAGTCATGTTTTATCATTCATTGATTCAACCAAAATGAAAGCAAAAAATGGAGCAATTCTGCTTTAAATAGTTAAACTTTATTCTGTCTTCTTCCTTAGAATGTCCTGTCTTTTCACCACTCATTATTTTTCAAACCTTAACTCTACATTACTCCCAACACATGCCTTCTTTGCTCCTACTCAAATGTTAAAGACTTCTAGAAGAAGTCACAAAAGCAGGCTCACCAAGTCCATTATAAATGAATATTATCTAGTGTCAAATGTGACCTCACTGCTACAGAGTAAAATCTTTTTCCTCTTCCCCATTCACTCTCAATGCCATTCTTCAGAACATTTGCTCTAAATATTATTTTATCTCTTCAAGCCACCTTTGCCATCCCCTCCCATTCCTCCTTTAGTTAGGAACCTCTATTCATATTTTGCCCTCCCCCCTCCAAAAAAAAAAAAAGAAGAAACCAACAACCTTGAGGCCATCCTTTGAAAGCTCTCTCTCCTCCCTAAATCCACACTTACAATTATATCAACATCAGCTTTCATTTTCTCCTCTTTTGTTCCAGGCTAAGAAGAGGTGACTTTTCTCTTTGCCAATTGAACCTTTGATTCACCTACGCACTTTCACTTCCCAATTTTCAACTCCTTTTTATCCATTAACTGCTTCTTTCAAGCCTACAAATGTGGAGATCTCTATCCTTTAAAAAAACAAAACAACAAAAACCAACAACAGACACATAATACAACTTCGACTTGTCCATGTCTTAATGTAAGTTTTTTTCCCAAGATTGTTGCTAAAGCTTTCAGCGTGAAGTTCACACTCTTTAGTGAAATTTTGTTGCCTTGTTGCCGTGATTATTTCCTTGTATATATTTCCTGACTTTTTTGACAGGCTGTGTGTCTGTTTCTCACTCTAGATATAAGGCATAATGTCTCTTTAAACCATTTTTCATAAGGACCAGTTTATGATGAAGGGGGAAGAAACAAAGTATTTTTTGTGCACTGGAAAATATTTATTATTAATTATCAAAGTAAGATTTTGCTGCTGCTATGGATGAACATTTTAGTAGCAAATATGAACTTTGTTTTAAAATAAATTGCAAAAATATATGTAGGAAGAAAAAAACTCTCAGATGGCATCTGGGCATTTTGGAGAGAAAATGACCTGTGATGCAGACTTGAGGACTCAGATCTTTTAGTTAATTCAGAACAATGTCTCACTTGTTTGGGAACAGTTTAGTGTTATAAAGAAACAGAGAAAGATCACTTATTTATTTAAAAATAAAACTAAAGAAATGTGATTGTAAAGAAGTACAGTTTCAAGGCTACCAAAGGAAAAAAGGACTTTGTCATTGAAAATTCTCAAGCATAACATGATTGGCACCTCTGCTAATTTGCATATACATGTTTTATGATTAAAGAGAAGAAAAAGATAAATCACATAAAAATTAGAAACTAAGGTTTGATTTTAAAAGGACTATCAATTTTATTGGGGAAATTTCCTGCATTATAAATTTTTAAGTAAAAAAAAAATGAGTCACCCAGAGTCAGGAGACTCTCATTTACATCACTGAGCAGAATTACATCCAGGAAAGTGAAAGTAAGCAGCAGCAGGGGTGAACAAAAGCTACTCCTTGAAGCTGGACTAGTTCGAAGATTAGAAATTCCTGATTGACCAATCAATAAAGAGCTAATATCACTGGCCAAAAGCTCTAGAAATAGCTATTGCACTTCAGAGCCATCTAGAATTGTATTAAAGGCAAGTGTTGCTCTCTGCTATAACCTGTGGCTTGAAATAGAAGAGTTGGGGGGATTTGACCCTCCTTTGGTGTCTTGGTGAGAAGAACTTGCTGCTGAGGGCTCAGTTTTGATTGGATAGTGCAGCATTCAAGGGAGTGAATAACTATCTGGGCTTAGAGATGGTCAATGTGATGAGCTTTGCAGTTCTTTAACTTAAGTGATTCTATTTGTATTAAGATATAACCCTTTCTTAAAGGAGATGGTTAATTGAAAAGAGCTTATAAATAGTATGTTCAAGTAGGAAAAAAAATCTTCATTGGAGAGTTGTAAGGATCAACAGTTAAGTGATGAGTAGAGAGAGGAATTTTTTTTGTCTAGGACTTTTTATCATTTGTTTCTTTGTTTATTTTGGGAGGAGGATGTACAGATGTTTGTTTCTTTGTTTCTTTGTTTATTTTGGGAGGAGAATGTACAGATGTTTGTTTCTTTGTTTCTTTGTTTATTTTGGGAGGAGGATGTACAGATATTCCTTAATGGATCAATAACATTGTGTTTCTCTGCTAGGTTCCTATAAATGTGTACCCAATCTTTATAATAGCTATTAAGTATTCTTGTGGGAGAGTATGATATAGGTTCATATGTGCATTATGATATATTTAGTCTGATAATATTAGTATCTATAAATTCATTATTTCTTTTGCCATATTAAATAAATGGTTATGCTTAGGATCTAAAAGTGTTATTGTGTGGGGCTAGTGGTATATCAGACATGTCAAATGCATGACCAGCATATAGCTGGTAAAATTTCTGTGTCAGGCAGGAAACGGATTAAAATATAATTGGAAAATGTTTAATAGAATAAGCAAAAATTCAATGCAACAACAATAATCTTACTTTGTGGTTTTCTAAGTCAATATATCGCCTTCCAGAATCTGTTTCTATTTGTTTGTTACTACCAGTGTAGAAAATGTATTGGATAAGGCCTCAAGAGTTAGAGGGTGATCAAAGGAAATGTTTTGTTCCCTTTACAGGGTTACTTCTAGGGCATTCACCACATTTATATATAACTATGTCATAGTAGCTTATCTTTGGCAACTTAGAACCACTACCATGAGAATAAAGTTGGAAAAGGGCAGAAGAGAAAGAAGCAAGAATTTACTTAAAGCCTACTATATACTTGCACTGTGCTAAGTACATTATAAATATTTTCTCATATAGGAAGAGTGAGCCAAACCTAGAGGAAAAGTTAGGGCATTTATATGACACTTTGTAGGCCCTACTATATGGCATTATATACCTACAACTACATTTATATAAATGATTACACAAACTATATTAGTAAGCACCACAGAAATGAAGTCTTCAGTTGTAATGAATTGTAGTAGAAAGAATCTTGGTTCAGAAGTTGGACAATTGGGTTTAAAATTTGACTTAGCTACTTCCTACTTGTATGATTTTTGGAGAGTCATGTATCTATCCTGGGACCCAGTTTTGTCATCTGTAAAATGAGGTGTTTGAAATTGAAGATTTTAAGGTACTTTGTTTCTTTAAATTCTATGATAAAAGGCAATCAGTTGCAGCCAAGTTGCCAGTTAAGAGTCGAAAAAACTCAGCAAAATTGGAATTGAAGAAAAATTCATGAGTCAAATGAGGAAAGGGGGCATGAAACAAGACCAAAATATTGGTGAGCAAAGCGAGGTGACCAAAATGAATCAAGAACATCCACAGAATTCAGGAAATCAATCTTTTTTTTTCTTTTGTTTGCACTGTTTTAGAAGCATCATTGCCTTCATTTTTCGTTGCCTCTTTGAATTCTTTAAATTCATTAAATTAAATTAAATTAAAGTCTTTAAGTTCATGTGACAATGTCAAGTAATCACTTTGGTTAAATGATCATAATAATACCTTGCTTGAGTTGACTCACAGTTGGGAAGAATCTCACACATTTCATGCGTGACCTTGTAAACTAAGCACAGATTGAGAAATACTGCAAAAGGTACATAATCTCCTATCTTGGTTCTTTGATAAAAACATATTGCAGGTCTCCACTTACAGTGAAAGTTTGCATATTTCAAAATAGAAAGGTAAAGGTGATCATTGAACCTAAGGGTGCTAAAAACTTTTCATGGTTATAAATATTTATAGAGTCTGTGAAATAAAAACAGTATTTGTAAAACATATTTAGTTTCTTCCTATCACTCATTCATATTTGCAAACATCTAGAACTTTTATCAATTTTCTACTAAATACAAAGTCTTCTGTTTAAGTCATGCATACTTAAGCTAAGTAAGAATCAGATTAAAAATGTCCCTTACTTATTTGAACCCCAATATGAGGAAAACTTTTTTGATTTTTCCTTTATTTTAGCCTTTCCTTTGCATCCTGGTGGCCAGCCCATTTACTATGAATCTTTCTGCATGTATTTAGGAAGCTCCTCAGAAAGCAGATCTATAATGCACTAACTATACACTAAGTCATTCCAGATTGGAAAAAAAAGTCTGCCAGTCTCTTCTTTGAAGGTTCTTCTATGAAGCACTGTCTGTGTCTCTGTCTCTGTCTCTGTCTCTCTCTCTCTCTTTCTCTCCTTTCTCTCTCACTCCCTCTGTCTGTCTCAACCAGAATTACTTTTATACCATGATGAGGCAATTTAGCAGGATTTTGTAGAGGTTGTCATCAGAAAGATATATGACCATAAACAAAAATCTCTTGTCACAAGTCATGAGTGCAAGAAAACCAGTGTTTCATTAGTATCCCAACAAGATCAAGGAATTAGAGAGCTCCCAGAATCTTCAATAAAGCCCTGTGGAAGACTTATGGGAGGGCATGAATAATGATTGCACAGGATAGAGAGGAAAGATAGGGTTATTCTCTTTGTCGCAGGAAAGGGTATGCATAACCAATATCATCACTGACATTTGATAACTTTTTAATGTTTATAAGGCCCTTTACATTATTTGATTTGAAATTTACCATAAGACAGTGAAGGAGGTGTTCATTATCTTTATTTTATAACTGAGGAAACTGAGACTCAGGGTGAATATGACCACCTCATAGTCCCACAGCCAATAAAAGTAAGGACTAGAATTTCTATTAGGTCTCCCTAATTCCAATGTGCCAAGCACTGTGTTAAGAGCTGGGGATATAAAGAAAGCCAAAAGACCCAAAGATAGTCCCTACTCTCAAGGAGCTCATAATGTATTAGAGCGACAACAAGCAAACAGCTAGGTACAAATGAGATATATACAGTTTAAATTGAGGGTAATCTCAGAGGGGAGACTTTAAGATTGAGGATTGGAAAAGGTATCTTGAAAAAGATAGGACATTAGCTGAGAATTGAAGGAAGCCAGGGAAACTAGATAGTAGAGATGAGGATAGAGCATTCTAGGCTTGGGGGATAGTCAGTGAACAGATGGAAAGTCAGGAGATAGAATGTCATTTTGAAGGCATAGCAAATCTTGTATCAGTGGATTACAGAGTTCATGGAAGAGATTAAGGCATAACAGACTAGACAAGTAGAAAGTGACAAGGTTATGAGTGGCTTTAAAAATCAAACAGAGGATTTTATATTTGATCCTGGAGGTGGACAGTGAACCACTGGCATATATTGAATAGAGAGGTTATGGTCAGATCTGCATTTTAGGAAGATCAATTTGACAGGTGAGTGTGAGATTGAATGCAATGAAGAGAGACTTGAGGCAATGATACCCCTTGGCAGGCTATTGCAATAGTCCAGATATGAGATAATGAATGCCTATATTAGGGTAGTCACAGTGTCAATAGAGAGAAGATGGATATAAGAGGTATTTTGAAGGTGACATTTGACAACTGATTGGGTATGGGTAGGGTGAGAAAAGAGTGAGGAATTGAGGATGACACCTAGATTTGTAAGCCTTGGTTACGGAGAGACATATGGTTTTGTTGACAATAACAAAGGGAGGGAGGTTTTGAGGGGAAGAATAATGAGGTCAGTTTTAGATGTGTTGAGTTTAAGATGTCCTTGGACATCAAGACAGTTGAAGATGTGAAACTAGAGGCCAGGAGAGAGGTTAAGGATGGAGAAGTAGATCTAAGAGTCATCTGCATAGATATAATAATTGAAACCTTGGTAGTTGAAGAGATCACCAAGTGAGATATTCCACTGTAGTGTCCCACCACTATTTCATGGCACTACTTCTGAACCTTAACACTTTCTCTTTTCATTAAAGGTGCTATGGTGTTTCACAAATATCTGTCACACAGTTTCAATACGCATTTCAATAATTCAGGTAACATGCTATTTTTCTCTAAAATATCCTGAAAATTAAAAAAAATACAAAGTAGAATTTTATAATTTGTATCAATTGAATGATTTTTTTCATTTTTCTAACTTCAACTGTTGACTGAATCTTTGCCTAGAGATTTCTTTCTAAGACATCAAGATCTCTATTTTGTGACTTCGAGGTATTTTTTCTAGCTAATAATACACTATTAAAAATATGTTTTATTCAACACATTCACAAATATGAATAACTTTGTGGGATTGATTACATTTATATACTTTTCTTAATCATTTTGCTAAATTGATTCATTAAATAAAGCTGCCAAATCAACAACAATTTTTGGGAAGAATAGTACTATTGCATTTTAAAAGAAAGATCCATTTTTTTTTAAATTGCCCCTATACCAATATGGCAAGACTTACTTTCCTTTGCCTATTCAAATCTTTTCCTTCTGTCAGTTGCCACTTCTTCCATCAAGATCTCATTCCCTCAGTGGAAAATGTTTTCTCCTTTTTTGGATTTTATAGAGTACTTTGTCTTCAACTCTTCTTTGCTCCTCTCATGTACTTTCTTTTCAGAGTACTATTACATCACCCAAGTAGAATTTAACTTCACATAAGGAATATCATATCATTTTTCATCTTATTGTTACTGTTACTTAGCTCAGAAACTTAGACACAATAAATGTTCTTAATAATTACTTATTGAATTAAGTTGGTGCTAAGTACTTGGGGAAAAAGAATGAAGACAAAGTTTTGTAAGTAGGGTCTTTGAGGTCCAAGAATTTATATTCTGGAAGAGAGGAAATTTGTTCATTCAGAATAGATGGCTCTGCAGCTGTAAATATTTTTAATTAAAACATACCAAAATGATTATTACAATGGATATATCCTCTGCTTTTTAAAATACATTGGATACAGTTAATTCCTCTGATAAAGAGCTCAGTTCTCAAGTATGTAGTGAAATGAAACAAATTTATAAAAATAAGAGATTCTCCAATTGATAAGTGGTCAAAGGCTATGAAGAGGCAGTTTTCAAAAAAAGAAATCAAAGCTATCAATAGTCACATGAAAAAAAATGTTCTAAATCCCTATCGATTAGAAGAATTGAAATTAAAAATTAAAACATCTCTGAGGTACCACTTCACACCTTTCAGAGTGGCTAATATGACACAAAAGGAAAATGACAAATACTGGCGAGAATGTGGAAAAATAGGAACATGAATACACTACTGGTGGAATTGTGAACTGGTCCAAACATTCTGGAAAACAATTGTTTTCTTTGATCTCTCTAGGATATAAACCTAGGAGCAGTATTGTACAGTTCTAGAGACCTTTGGATCCATTCTGGTTTTAAATACATGATTCTGTGATTCTGAGGTCTCTCCTCACATAAAGATTCTGTGATTCTGTTTGCTTAACATAATGCTTATGTGTACGTTAGGTTGAATGCCCTGGTAACATTGCAATACCAGATACCATGGTACTAATCTTTAGGTCAGAGAAGCTAAATTCAAGGAGAATAAAAAGTAAAACTCTAACCTTCCCAACCTCATCTTCTATAATATCCACAATTAGGGGGAAAAAATCCCCTGCTGATGTAATAAGGCTCTTCAGGAATGTTATACAACTTGCCAAATATCAATCATGCATAAATAAACCTTCCTGTTCATGCCAAGTTTGTTCAAAATACTCCTTATTTTTTCCTGTACTTTGCAGTGGAAAGTATGATATACTTGGAGTGAGAGATATTGTTTCAAATCCTGGCTCTGGTGCTTGCTATCTATATGAGTCTGAGCAAGTCTCAGTCTCTCTGGGTCTCAGTTTCCACATCTGTAAAATAAAGGATTTAAACTATATGGCCTTTAATTTCTTTTCTATATCTAAATAAATTATGATATGATACCATGATCTACAAGATGAAAGGCTTTGATGAGATGGATGTTTTCAGAGTTCCCTTCTAGCTCTAAATCTATGATCATCACAGAAGCTATGGAACATGGGTTTGCAAAGCCGAAAGGCCCAGGGGAAAAACCTATTATAGAACACTAAAATAAAGCCATTCAATTGTCTGAGCTGATTTTGGAACATTAGAAAGTAATGGAAGAGCCAGAAATTCAAATTAGCTATAAACTAGCAGGTATTCCCAGAGCAGAGGAAATAGTTATTCTTTCATGTTTAACAGCAAGTTGCTACCAGGAGTGTCAAACATACTGTATAATTCCACTGAGCTCTTTTCACAAACAGACCCCTCTGGCCGGTGTCCCTCTGGTCTGCTTACAGGGCTTCTCATTATCACACTGTGAGTTCCTCCCAGTGCTGCAAGTACAATATTGGATTGACAGTTATTTGTGTGGAGGAAGGCATCCTGATGAGGCAAGGCTGATTTCATCTCTAATCCTGAAGAACGGCCTGCCACCAAAGTGCTAATGGACAGATGCATGCAATCTGAAACTCACTCTGTGTTTCAAGTCACATTTGACTGTGGAGTAACAATAGAGTCTCTTATAATGGAAATGTTTGGTTGGAGAAAGGACATTTTTCTAGTGGTGACATGCTATGTCAATAGTTATGACAAAGCTATTAGGCAACACTGCAGTGGACTGCATCTGGCTTATTAATATAACTTAAAAATTATCAACAATGGAATAATTTGGGTAAAAGAAAAGAATGCAGCGGCTTCCCCTATGATGATTGACCAGACAGATTTGAGAGTGTAACACCATGGATTTTCTTTTGCCACAGTAACTGCCATACTATTATTGGTCTATTTCATGTACCACCATAGCCCACATAAACATGAAATGACATTTTGTTTTCTAATGTGATAATTTGATAGTTAATTTACAAAAACTCTAAGTTAATAATACTTGTTAAAGCATTAGTAGCAGGGAGAATAATGTTTTAACATAATTGTCAGAATTACCTGAAAATAAGGTTGTAATAAACATTGTTGTGAGTAGAAAGGTGTTAAAAAGATGAGTTTTTGTTTTCCTTTTTAAGTTTTCTGCATATTTTAATGCTAATATTTCTTCCAATGATGGTAGGCTCAAAACTTAGATCAGTTCCTACATAGCATGGATCCCACAAAGTTCATATACAACAGCCACCATGTCTTTCATTTTATTGACCATTGTGGGTCAGAAGGTTGCTCCCAAACATCATTTCTTGCTTTTCAGGGTAACAAGAATTAGAACTGTTGAAATATCTAGCTTGAGATTTAGGCTCTGGAATTTTAGGACATCAGAATGCACTCATGACAACTTTTTGAACTCACTAGGTTGTGAGGCTCTGCTACTTTCATGGAGGATGGATAAGTACAAATGAGAAGACTAAAGATAGAGGCCCATTCCTCAGGAGTCATATGACCTCAGAAAGGAAGCCCTTCTTAAAGCCCTTTCCCTTATCTCATGATCACTTACCTGATACTGTAAAAGATAGGGTTACTGAGATCCCCTAGACATGAATGAATCCAAGAGGAATTAGCTGAAACAACAAACTTTGTATGATTTTAAACCCAATCAGAAAGACTCTCTCTCACCACATGGTTGGCTAATAATAATTACTTACAAAATGTCTTTGATTGCTCCACAGTTTCTCCAAGGCACTTTGTTTTCATGTGGTCACAATTCTCCCGGAAGCCATCTCCCTAGTATCTTCTACATGGAGAGGTTGCATCATCTGAGCAAGCTGATACGCCAGACCTCCATTACATGAGAATTTTTTTTAAGATATTGCCATTATGGTAATTTGCTTTGATTGAGTATGTGTATTTTTTACAAGAGGTCTGTTTTCATTTGCATATTTTTTTTACATCGGTAGAGAATAAAGGAGGGAAAAAAAATAAATTTTGTTAATTAAAATAATAAATTACCAGCTGAGTTGTTATATATAAAAATTTCTGGACTAACTAGAATTCTTAAGAAAAAAAAGTATATCCAACAAGCTGAAGAATTCTGGAAAGCTTGTATAAATTTAATTAAAATAATATGTAATCAATCAAAGATTTGTTTCAAATGTCAGGATAATAAATAGTATTGACAGAGTGTCAACTTGCCATCACAGATTCACCACTTGTCTTCATATAATGTATATGGGAAAGAAAAGTAGGATAAAAAATGATGATGTACTGGAAATCATCATACCTGATTACTAATTTTCTCTACAAAGTGAAGAAACATTACTTTTGGGCAAATAAATCCATCGCATTGAGATTCAATTTCTTGGTTGATAAAATGACATGGTTTTTATATATGAACTCTAAGATCTCTTGATATGTGTTTCTAACACTGACTAGGTAAAGGAAAAGGTTCCATAGTTGGGGTGTTATTTCCTAGACAAAATATTTCATGATTACACCAGTATATAGTTTGTTCCATTTCCTGAAATTAATTATCTTATACTTTTCTATATACAGGCTAGATTCTCATCCCACAATCAAATGAGGTAAAATTAGCATTCTTCTTCTGGCCCAGACCCCACAGGTATCATAGGAAACATCCCTGGCAGAGAAGGGGCAAGCCATTCCCACCAACTGTCAATCAACTGCCACTCACAAAGCAAGCAAGGAAGCCTGAGCTAAAGCAGCAAGGAGCTGTCAGAGAGAGACAGGAGGCAGCATGTGCCAGAAAGTTAAATCATCACCATCACTTTGACCACTATCTCCCCTCAGACCTGATGGAAACAACCCAGGTCTCTGAACCCAGTATTCTTGGGAATAATAGTGTCTACTAGACCATCAGACCTACTTTCAGTCTGGTTTCCACATCCATTACTGAAGGGAGAAATCATTAAAGGAGAAGGAGAATACCATTCTCAATGCCACCAGCAAAAACTACTGATCAACTGTCACCTACAATTATTGTCAATAACCTCTCAACCTCAGTCCTGCTGTAAGCCCAGTCCTCATATTCGTATATCATATTGGGAAGCAGCTCCTGTGGAGAAAAGGTTACAACCATTCCCACCAACTGCAAATGAACTGCCACTCACAGTCCATGAAGGCTAGATTAGCTGAAGCCCTGAAGAAGAGACAGGAAGCAGCATGTATCATTCTTGAAATTCAAACTACCACCACCACCTTACCACTATTTCCTCTCAAACTTCAATGGAGACAGTCCAGAAAGGGAAAGAAAAGGATCAAGAGAACAAGAATTTATTGAGCATCCACTATGTGCCAGACATTGTGCTAAGTACTTTGCAAATTTATGCCTTTGAAATAGCAATGTTTGTGGGCAAGTGCCCATAGTCATCACCCTGGTAAACAAAATCTTTGGAGATACAGCTTATCACTCACTCCTTCACATGTTACAGCCACATCTATTGAGGACCTAGTGAAGAAAGTTCTTGTTTCCAAAGTCCCAAGGCATGTTCCAAAGCACAGGAAAATGGTTCAACATCAGAAACTGATGAACTCATTAGTGGCAATGGCATGAAAGAAGAAACATTACTATCTGCTTTGCTGATGTTCCAGAAGGGCCATGGGACTTTTCTGACTTGCAGCTGAAACCTTCCATATATAGTGTTTCTCTCATTAGAATGTGAGCTCCTTGAGGTCAGGGACTGTCTTACTTTTCTATTTGTATCCCATGTACTTAGCACAGTGCTTTGCATGTATTGAGTACTTAATAAATGCTTTATTCATTCATTCCTGGAAGGCAGGAACTTTTTTTTTCCCCATAGAAGGGGGCCTTGCACAAAGTGATAGAGACTACTGAATCTGTGATTTCAATGATATACAAATCATCCAGATGAGGAAATTCCATCTGCCAATGAAAATTATCAGTTTCTTTATAATTTCAGTCTCAAAGAGTTGTCCAGAGTACTGGGAAATTAAAGGACTTGCCCAAGATATCATAGTCAGTATGTGTGAGGAAGGATTTCCTACTTCCGAGGTCAGCTCCATAACCACTGCATCAAATTGTCTTTCTTGCCACACTTCCACATAGTAGGTACTTTAACATATTTTGTTGAATTGAATTTAATGACCATCTCTCCTTTCCTCAATCACTATGTTTTCCTTAAGATTTTGTTTACTGATTTGGACGTGTGTGGGCACAGTTCCCTGGCATCTGGCTGTTTGGAAGTTTGATACCTTCTGAGAAATATGCTGCTAACCATTTTATTTTGTTTTGTCTTTTTGCACTGGTCTCTTATCATACACAGGATTATGTTATAGTTTTCTCCCAAATGATTACATGTAAACATGAAAACCAGAGTTGGCAGTAGGACCTGATTAAAATCTGTATTTTCCTTGGTTTAGGCTTCAAAATGGGATTGGGGATTGGTGATGTTTTAAGTCCTCTTAATTGGTCATGTAGGGTTGACATTCAAGAATGGACTTGTTCCCACTTTCTACATTTATTACCCTTCTCCATTTCATCCAGAAAACAGAAGGCAGGCTTGCTCTCACAGAATTAGCAAACAATTCAACCAATCTTAACCTGTGTGCAATGAACAAAACAGGACCGGGCCTCTTCAAACAAGAAAAGTAGCCTAATCATCACCCTCATCTTTTAAAATAAGACTTCAAGTAAAATTACTTTCAGACATATTTTACTTACAAAATTTTTAAAATAAGTGGTATCTGTTTCCCTCTTGAGTCAAAATGAAAAAGAAAAAAAAAACCTGAGCACTTAGGACCTGTAAGATGATAGTATGATGACTTTCACCAAGGTCACAATGAAAAGAAACAATCTGGAAAAAACAGACTCTGTCAAATGGTATTGTCAGAAATAGACATGATTTTATCAATGAGAATGGTCTTAAAGAAGATTCTTTGCCATCTTCTTGTCCTCTGAAACCTATAGAACACTAGGCCATTCCATTCAACGTGAAGCTGAAATAACTTGTATTAACATGAGTTCCACTTTGAGAGTAGGGAGTATCTTGTTCTTCTTTTAGTAACTAGAGTACTTAGCACTGTAAGAGCTCCAAAATCATTAAGTAATTTCCCCATTGTCTTTAGGGTGACATATCATTTTAATTCTCCCAATCCGCTATATAAATGAGTTGATTAGACATTATAGAATATTATATTAACTCATTTGGATCATTAAAATATTATTAGAAAATATCAATATTTCCATATCTCAGATCTTAGGGTAAATGAAAATGGAATATAATCAAGAAGGAAGAAATAGAAAAAGGAGAAGAAACCTAAAACAGAAAGAAAATGTGAAGGGGATGAGTTAAAATTAATGGGGTAAACAATATTTGTCATTGTCCCTAAACTGCATACCCATTTTTTTTAAACTCATCTCAGTTAACTTTCAAAAAGTTAACTTGGGTTTTACTGGCAAGATTTCTTTCTCAAAGACCAAGCCTTAAACTCAATTCACTCTGTATCTCATTGATTGGACAATAGGTCCCTGCCCAAGCACCACTTAATGGTTATTTCATTTTTTGGGCCCTCCTGTCTCAGAATGTAAATAATATGTAGATATGTAAATAGTATATAAATAGTAACTGCTTCTCTTTTGGTCAGCAACCCTGAAGGTCTTCCCCTCCCAGTTTGATTTTTCTTTCCAATTAAAGGGGCCATCTCTTGACTCACTTCTTAAAGAGGCAAACTCATGGAATGGGAGTTGCCTCACTCAAAGTGAGAATCTGAAAAGACCTTAGCTTATAAGAGCCAAGGTCTCCCACTGCATCCTGGGCCATATCTAGTCATCCTGATTGATATCTGGCCACTGGACCCACATGGCTTTGGAGGAGAAAGTGAGGTTGGTGACTTTGCACAGCCCTCTCTCACTCAAATTAAAGCCAAATGCAAGTCATTTCAGCATCTCCCTGATGTCATGGTCCTCTTTAAGAAAGGACAAACTATAACCACAACCACATACAACTCATATGTTCTATCTAATTATCTACCTATATATACGCACACACACATATATATGCACATATATACATATACATGTACATAAATATGTATATGAAAGAGAAAGAGATGAAGGTAAAACAAAATTTGTACTGATATTTCTGACATATGAAGAATGATGGAGGGGCCTCAGTATGTGAAGCTTGAAAAAGAGAAACTTCATGTGAGACACAATAGCTGTCTCCTAGTTTCAATAGCTATCTGATAGAAGAGGGCTAAGGCTTGTTCTGGTTAGCCTCCACAAGTTAGAACTAGTATCAATGAGTAGAAGTTGTGAAAACTAAATCTAAACTTCAATTCTATTCAACAAGCATTTATTAAGTGTCTATTATGTGGCAGGAACTGTATTAGGCATTGAGGATGTAAAATCAGAAAGGAAATTATCCCTGTCCTCAAGAAGTTTGCATTCTACTGGAGAGAAACAATATACACACGCAAAATTCAATACAAAGTGGTAGATAACATTAATAACTTGTGGTTGGAAGGGGATTTAAACAACAAAAACAATAACAACTAATTTCTGCTTATCCTAACCAGAAGGCCTATCCTAATATGAAATTGGCTGTCTCTGGAGGTAGTGGATTCCCCAGCAATGGAGTCCCAAGAAAAGATAGATAGCCATTTCTTGTGTGCATTGAATAGGGTGTTCTTTCTCAGGTAGTCACTGGATTAGCACTGATATACCTCCCAATTCTGAAATCCTATAATTCTATGTTGTCTAAATGAGTACAATTCATATGTTGGATAAGATAACTATGTACACATATGCCTTATGTTTCCCTCTTGATCAACCTTCATTACTAAAATTTCAAATAAATATCTACATGCAAATAACTGGCACATAATGATGTAGTAGCAAGAGTCCTGTGTTTAGAACCATGAAGATTTAGGTTTAAATCCTGTCCCTGATACTTGGCAGTTTCATTACTGTTGGCAAATCCCTTAACTTCAGTGTACCTCTGTTAATCCCCAAGGACTTGCTTACTAAGTCATGGATAGTTGGGATTTACATTGGGGAAGAGATTTGCCACAACTGGAATTTCTCATTGGATTCTTTTCTGTATTTCCATACATGAAAATAATCACTTTAGGTTCAAAGTAATTGTGTATGTTTGAAATGATGAACCAAATTTGTAATTGATTTAGGATTTGTAGATAGCCAAACAAAATACTTTGAACCAGTTAAGCATTTTATGTCCCAAAATGTTAGTCCTGTCATCTGAAACGATAGGCTAGAGTACCTAGGTTCACTATAATCCTGCCTTTAGACAGATAATTAGTAAACATATTAACAGTTCACATCCCCAGATAGAGAGAAAACACTATATCAGTGAGACTAGGAGTTGGGATCCCAATTTTTTGCCAAGAAATATAACTCTCTCTCTCGCCTGTCTCCTGGAGCTGTCCAGGGCTTTCATGCCTTAAACAAAGAACATAATGAGATGAACAGGTCTGGGTCAGACACAAGTGCCTGTGATATGTAAGATTAGCTCAATAAGATGCAGGCTTTCATAGAATAAAATAACAGGATTAGGAATGAGCACCTATTACAATCAGCTGGAGTAAGGCAGGAGGAGGGAATATGAATCACTAATTCCTATATATTCTCCACATTTCTTTTCTTTGCCTTTCCTTAATTTCAGCATTCCAGTCATCCAAATAAGCTCCCAAAACAACCACAACAAAACCACTGACAGAATTATACTTTGCTGTTTGTCCCTTTACCTTTCAACTGTCCTTTGTCCCTGGAAAGTAGATGATGTCACTACCACTAATGTCATATGCTATTGCTCCTGGTGGCTAGTAGGAAGCACCATAACTATCTTCCCAGAGTGTTCTCTTTCATTTTTGTGGGACTCTCTTTTAAATCTTGCCTTAATTCCAAACAATGTGGATGTGAGGGGAAATTTTTCAAATCCTGTATGTCCCTATAGATAGTCTTCCTTCATCTACAAGTGTCACACCAACAAAGACCTAGAAACATACACTATATTTTTCTGGGTTGTATAGTAGAAAGGATACAAGATTTGGAGTGTGAAGACCTGGGATTAAGTCTCGGGTCTGTCACTACCACTGTGAACTGAGGGAAGTCACTTAAGTTCTTTCAGTTTCAATTTCCTCAACTGTAAAATTAAAGGGTTGAACTGGGTGACATTTGAGGTCAATTCTAGCTCTCATCTTATGAATTTACATGAAGACTTTCTTGACCTCTGCAACTCTTAGAATGTTCCCTTCAAAAACTCCTTGTATTCATTCATTTTAAAATCTATTCTGCATATACTTATATTTGTATATATTGTGTGGACATCAGGATAAATGATTCTTTAGGGCAGAGATAATTTCACTGTTCTGTTTGTATTCCAGTTCCATGCACAGTGCCTGGCATATAGCAAACAATTAATGAATACTTAACGGAGTGATTGTTTATCCTATGATCAGCTGATGCAAACATGATTATGTTGAATTCTCTTTACATCAATGAGAAAATTATCTGGATATTTGCTAACTTTTCCTTTTTTGTGGTTTTAAAAATAACAATTTTGCCCCAAGGGCACTGTTGTACTTATCATACACACTGATCACTATTATCATAGCCATCTGAGGGGAATATGGCACCAACTTAATTTTAATGCTAAAACAATTACAATTAGTATTAATTCTATGTTTTCAATGGAAAATAATGAAGTGATTATTTAGGCTGTGTCAGCCAAAAAATTTCCCAGGATGCTTTGGAAAGGATATCAGGAAATCATCAAATTTCAACTTTGGAAGTGACCTTAGTGACTATCTAGTCCTATGCATGCCCAAGCAAAAATTTTCTTTAGAGTAGACAACATATGGAATTGAATATGTTAGCAAATAATGCCCATATGCTCAAAATATGTCATTTTGACAAACACATCAACTTCCGATTTGTAAATGAAATTTTTAGAGGTCTATCCAGTCCTATAATTCATGTGATATATGCCACTTGTTTTCTCACATTTTTCATAATCTAATTTTTGAGATGCGTATAACCTGTAAATAATTTCAGATAATACTTATTTTAAAAATTACATTGTTTGATTTGTTATTAATTCTTGCTAACTTTCATGTGATGGCTAATTGAAATATACATGTACTGATTCTCAACATTGTCAAAAGGTTAAGTAACTTAGAATTAATTAATGAATTAATGCTGGGTCATAATTAGTGGATTCATGTTAGCTCATAATTAATTAGTGCTAGCTCACATTTTTATTTCACTTTAAGTTTTGCAAAGTGTTCTTTTATATCAACACTGAGTCTAGTAGTGCATGTTTTAAATAAAACAGCAATAAATTCCTAAAATATCTAAACATACCTGAATAGAGATTAAGAATGTTAAGAAAATTGTGAGAGTATCACTAGTCCAGATGTCTGGTAATAGTGAAAGGATGTGGCATTTCTGTACTGATGAATTTTGCCACCAATGGTAGACATGGCCTAGAATGAATTAGATATCACTATTAAGTTCTGGGGGTCAGAGAATCAGAATTATGGTTTCTAAGTTGGAGCAATATTGCCATCCCATTGGTGTTCACTTTCAAATCAGTGTCTATGGACTTCTAATAAGATGGCCGATGAAGTCATGAGGGGTCCTTCATTCTCAGGATCACCCTCAAATATAGTTATAAGAAAACTGAATAAAAAACACACATAATTTTTCATACAAAAACTAAAACTAGTTTACCAGACAATAAGTTACAATAAAATAAATAAAATTTAAAAGTGAAAGAAATACTCAGCAATGTAAGGATCTAAGACATCTCCAAAGGTCTCATGATGGAAAATGCTATCCACATCGAAAGAAAGAACTACGGAGTTTAAATGCAGATCAAAGCATGCTATTTGCTATTATTTTATTCTGTTTTGTTTTCTCTTTCTTGTGGTTCCTCCTATTGGTTCTAATTCTTCCTTACAACATCACTAATGTGAAAATATGTTTAATAGGAATGTATATGTATAGCCTATATCAGATGGTGTGCCATCTTGGGGAGGGAGGTAAAGAGGAAAGGGGTGAAAAATTCAAAACTCAAAAGCTTATAGAAGTGATTGTTGATAAATTAAAATAAATTAATAAAAAAGTAAAAGAAATAAAAAAAGAAGAAATAAACATCCAAATACCATGAGAAGTCACACTATAAATGTCCCAATGAAATTCATTAAAAATATAATTACAGATATCATGGATGCTCTAAAACATTAAAAGAAAATAAGTCAACAATTATAAAGTATTAAAGAAGATTAATAGAAACATTTGAAAAGATATTGGTGGTACTGCATATTATTAAAAGACAAAAGGGGGAATATGAAAATATTAGTGGAATCAGGTAAGGGAAAATAATAAAGTGAAGGACAGATTGGTAGACAGTGTGGTTGAAATGAAGAAAGAAAGAAAGAAAAAACCAAGTTCAGAAAATGATTCAGCTGCAGGAATAGGGGTGGGGTGGATGGGGAGGCAGAGATTGAGAAGGAATGAAGAATCAGCATCATTTCTTATCTCCTGGCAATTTAAGCAGCTGAGTGAAAGCAGCTGAGTTTGCAGTTTGTTTGTTATAAAACAAGGGGCTAGGTCGGATAAGGGCTTCTCATATTCCCTAAATATTTCTAAGGATATAAAGTGGTATGCGCCTAGGTCTACGGTGGAGAGAAAGCCAGTTTATGCTAAAGTTTCAAAATATTTTTGATGTTATCTATATCCTTTGTTAAATTTTAAAAGCAATCTAGGACAATTTATGAAGTTTACTTTCACCTTCACCCCAGACTTGCTTTCTTCCAACTTAATAAAACCAAAGGCAGAAATTCTCGTATACGTGGAAAATTAATTTGGAGAAGGCTCAATCTGATTGGGACAAGGGACAGTCTGACTAGGGTGAAGTTATGGTAGGGCAGGGCACATAGGCAGTTTAGAGAGGATTGAACACTGGAATCATAAGACCTAAGTTCAAATTCAACCTCAGACATTCACTAGATGTGTGACCCTGAGCAGGTCAGTTAACCTCTATTTGCTTCAGTTTCCTCAGTTGTAAGATGGGGATGATAATAACATATGTCTCTCAGGGCTGTGGTGAAGATCAAACAAGATAATATTTATAAAGCACTTACTATAGTGACTAGCACATAGTTGATGCTATATAAACACTAGTGTTACTGTTAATTTTGTTGTTGTTAGAGGGGAATGAGATGCCTAATCTGTAAGTTATCTGATCTTTGTTCCTATAAGAATGAACAGGAGAAGGAAAATCAGGTGAAGGTAGTGATTTGGGCAAGGATTGTCCTGGCAAAGAACTGGGACCCTGTGTGTAGCCCTGCAGACTGGGTGATAGATAGATGAAGGGCCCATGTGAAATGGATGTTCCCTGAGTTATGTCAATGCTCTGAACCATTGCACCAGTTGCCTTAATTATGACTCAGGTCATTAGATTATAGGAGCTTAGATTCAGAGACAGGATGGACCAGGGAGATCATTTAATTCAATATACCCATTTTACAGAGTAGTAAAATGAAGTCCAGGAAGATTAACTAACTTGCCCATGGTGATGTAGGTAATGGGCATCAGAGGTAGGATAGGTCCTCTTACTCCATAGATTCTTGATTACATGGTACAAATTTTTGCTCTATTATGGAGTGTCTTAAAAATACTGTGCTCCTTTCCAGAAACAATCAAGTTTTAATTTGAAGTTTGGTTGAATGTTTCTCATTCTTGTAATAGCAAAACAAAGCTACTCTCCTTTTGTGTCTAGGTCAGAAACTATAAATATGTTGAAATATTAGAATGGGAGGAAACCAATCAAAGTAAAGTTAATTACTGGCTAATAGCCATAAAGAATAAAACTTAAGGTTAGTAGAATGCAGGTAGATTTATTAACAATTGAAGACCATCATAAGAGGGCTCACTAAATACAAACTTGGAAATAACTCATATTGGAAATTAAGGTCTAACTTCCCAACTTCCTCCCTCATTTTTCAATAATGAATTAATAGGAATGCTTAAAAAAAAAGAAAATGTATTAAACTAATTGATGGAATTTTAAAAATGAATGATGAGAAGATCTTTTATATTTCAGTTTTGACTTCATAGGAAGTACCATTGATAAGATGTTAAGGATAAGGAAGTTTAAAATGGGAACTGTTCAAAGACTCTAAATACAGGGAAAAGTTGATCTGCATTGCTTGCATCAAAGAGAAAATAGACTCCTTAATGATCCCTTCTGTGACAACTAAGGGTAACAACCTCCTTACAGATGACGGCCAAAATTAGATACTTCCATTTGCAAATCTACTTCCTCTGACAAGGAGCCCAAGCTGACAGACATTACCTCTTGGTAAGATGGGACAATAAAGCTTCATCTTTCAAATGAGTGATTTGTGTGATGAAGGCCAAGACTTAATTACTTAGGAAAAAAACCTACTGCAAAATAAGGATAGAGTTTGTTGATAATGAGTTAAGAAATGCTTAATCAGATATGTTTTATGGTTTTAAATATAATGAGGTGAGTTTCAAGACGTTGACTAGGTTTTTGAATTGTTCAGACTAGGAAAAGAGATGTGTTGGCAATGTTAAAGTGATCTTAACAACTTGTTATAAATAATACTTACCTGAATAAACTATGGGAAAATGCTGTGCTTTGAAAAAAATGTAACAAATGACTTTAAAGGTGCAGACTTAAAACTGTTAGTCATTGGTAACTAAACTGGCAGCCTTCTGCCAACACCACTCACTGGCACTTTGAAGCTTGATGTTGGGTGCCTTGTCAGGCCATTCATCACCACCTGTCACTTGAAAACATAAATTAAAATTCAGCATTTCCCCCCAGATCTATTAGGAGGCAAGTGTGTTTGTCTGGAGTCCCCACGGAAAAATTATGGCATAAAGTCAACCTTTTAAAAAATGTATACATTAGTATTAGTGTAGGCGGAGACCTAAAATGGTCAACATTTGCTTCACAGCCAAAAAAAAATTATCCTGAAATAGAGCAAAGAAAAATCACTCTAAGTGAGAAAAAATAGTTGTCCAAAATGAGTATTAAGTTAAAAGCCTCTAATTTTACAAATCATAGTAATTTGACAGGTTTCTATGTTAATGGTGAAGAATGACATCAAATGTGTCTGCTTAGTTTCACCAAAATGTCAAAGGAGAGAAAAAGAGACTTCTTTTTCTGGTTTCTTTGAAATATTTTATTAACACATATGTGCTTTAAATGAGAGTCAGAAATGGTAAATAACTATGATAAATAAGCCAAGTTTGATGCATTTGACCATAAAGGGCCATTCTATAATTATGGGAATTTTATTCTCATTTTAAAAGTAATTACATTGAAAGGGTATGAATGTAAAAGACTGGATCTAAAAAACACTCCCAAACTGTATATTGTATGACTAGACAAGGGTAGTCTTGAGAAGTAACCATTGGCATATATACTAATGTTGTCCCTGATTGACATATTTGAGTATAATTGAGCATTTTGTTGGTGAGATGTTAATATAGGTTAAGTGGTCCATCAGTAGTTCTATGGTACTGCCAGTTAAAATGGCCCGTTTACTAGTATTAAGACAAATAGCTTTTAATTAGACATATAGCCATACACAACAGTGGGAAGTACCACTGGCACTGCTTTTGACCTGATTTTTTCAATGTGAGACTACTACTGTTCATCTCTTTGAAAATGAGCTTACATTGATCACCAAAACAATGTAAAAGCAAACAACTAAAGTAAAACAAAAGCCTGAAATAAGCAAACAGACAAAATATTTTTATTGTCAATTTTTCTTAAAAACTTGTACCTTTTAAAAAAAATTGCAGTGTATGTTCAGCTCTATTAGAGTTTCATGGGATGAAAGAAAGTCTTTTTCCCTAAGGTTTAACCTTCGTAAGTTCCCCAAGCAGCAAAGGGCAGACAGATTGTTTTGAGATGAAGTAGAGTTGTGCATGTCTTTGAAATCATTATTGCTAGACCCTCCAATCTGCTGTATATCAATCCAAAGCAAAGGTTACTCATGGAAGAGGTTTTCTAATCAAGTCAAAATTTGGCACCAGGAAATCAAACAAACACATTTCATCTTCTGTTTTCAGATGCCTACATATTACTCCAATCTGTTATTGTTATTTTTGGAAGAAACAGTAATGGCAATATTTGAGGATCTCTGAAAGAAGTGATTTTCTAATATGGTAACCCCTTAACATATTTTCTATCTTTGTTTTGTGTGGGGGGAGAGTCTAGGGTAGCAGAGCCATGAGCGCAAAATACTTCCTAAATCCTAAAAACAGGTTGGAGTCCAAAAGCAAGAGAGAACTTTTAAAAATCCCTAATTGGGAGAGGTACTATTATCATCTTCTAGAGTCTATTAAAAGAATATTTGAATTGTGTTGAAGTGATTAATTGGCCTCAAACTCATGAAAATTTAAAGCCCTAAGAGCAATTATTTGTCATTCATGTTACAAAAATCAGAATGTATAAGTCAGAAAATAGTGTAGAAGCTTAAGAATAAGAATAATAATGAGCTTTATGACATATGCAACAATACATGGTCAATTGGACTTTCTTTGAATAGGTAGTACATTGCTCATAACAGGGTCTTAGTAATGTTTGTTGAATTAATGAATGAATGCATGAAGTAATGGGCTGAAGAGGTATGGCATGAATGTGGTTAGTTTCTACCTTTGTGCTATTGGTCCTTGAATGTGTATTAGAACTTCCTGGGCAGTCACATTCAGAGCATGGACTTAACTGGGTTTCTCAAGTCAGAGCCTTTATTAGGAATTCGAATTCCCAAGGAAACATCACAAAGCAGAAAGGTTATCTCAAATAAACTCTCTAAGGAAAAAAAATGTAAATGAAGTATAGTGAAAAACTTGATCCTAAGATCATAAGACATTTTTTTTGGAGGTGGGAGGGGGCTTGAATATTGCTTTATGGAAAAGGACAGATACCTAGGGAGAAAATGATAGTCCTGTTGGTTAGGCTGATGGGGGAAAGAAGGGTGCTATTTGGCACATTCCTATTGTAACTAATTTGTGCAAATCAGGCACTGAGCGTAGTTTTGTTATCCACCAAAGGAGTGAAGGTGCTGTTAGTACCTTCTAAATTTCAGTTGCCTGGGTCAAAGCTGTAGTCATCTTACTCCAGTCACAGCTCTGATATATGTCCTCTGTGCAGCCTCCAAAACTGATCTGAATCCTTGAAATACTTCTAAGAGTTCTCTTTCAAAGATTACCCTTCCAATCTTTTACACTAATTCTTTTCCCATACAAAATGAATTTTGTTTAACCTTATTCTTTTATTCCTATATGTGGATCTCACATGCTCATATTTAGACCTTATACATTATCTCCTTTCACTTTTTCACTTCAATCTTGATAAGAGAAAAGGGGAAAAGAAAGGGGAATAAGTGGGGAAGGGAATAAGCACTTATAAAGTACCTACTATGTGCCAGGCACTGTGCTAAGCACTTTTAACAAACTATCTTATTTGATCCACACAACAGTACTGTGGGGTATGTGCTGTTATTAACAGGAAACTGATACAAACAGATTAAGTGGTTTGCCCAGAGTTATACAGCTAATGAATATCTGAGGCTGGATTTGAACTCATGATCTGTTGACTTGAGTTCCAGTGTTCTATACACTGAACCATCTAGTTACACCAATTAAAATTATTGGCTTTGGAGTTTTGTAGCAGGAAACTAACATCTATCTTTGGATTTTCCTTCAGTGTTTCCTCTTTCCATTTTACTCATATTTCTGTCCTTTTTTTATGTTTCTTATTTCTGTATAATGCTCTGCTGGTTTTTTTCACACCCACATAGGTTAGTTCTTTCTTATCTCTTCTTTCTTCCTGGTCTATGTTACTCTCCTTTTCCCTTGTGGCTTCTCAATTTGTCCTATCACTTTCTATTTGTTCCCACTGTATACTTCTCATTTTTTCTTATACTTGAACTACTCTCTTCCCCTCTATACTTTAGAAAAAGGTCCTACTGAGGAAAACAAAGGCACAGAGAAAAGGCTGGAGGAAAAGCTGACCAGGATTCTCTGACTTCATGCAATTTTCCATTATATTCGGCTTCATGTGTGAGGCATCCAACTATGGCTTGGGTCACACTGGTAGTAGTTGGAGAGGCCAAAACTTGCTGTGGGTAAGAAATGTCCCACAGTCTCCAGGGCAGCTGGCAACACTCTGCATTTGACATTGCAGTTTCTGTCTTATATCCTGATTGTGTTTAAGGTGAAAGGGTGATTAGCATTTGATGAAACCAGTGATGAGTCCCTTGCATAACAGAACGGCCAACGTGAGGTCTGAAGAGAAAAAACTGACAAGACCTATTGCAGGTTGTTGCTGCTGCTGTTTTTAAAATTGCCTGAGAATTATGAGAAACATTCATTAAACCATTAAACTGTTGGGAAAATATAATTAGCAAGAAACATATAAAATACATATGTATATATTACATATACATATACCTGTATGTGATATATCAAAGAATGAAGTAACTTGCCAATGATGTCAAAATTGTAAAGGTTTTGAATCAAATATATATGTGTATATATGTATATATGTATGTATATAAATGTATCTATATGTGTATATCCACATATATGAAAATATACCTGGAAAGAGGAGACATACATTTATACACATGGGTGCATATATATACACATACATGTGATATGTATCTATGGCCAAACACATATATACACATGTATATATCTATATCTATATCTATATACATACATGCCCATATACGTGTACAGATAGAGACAGAGAAATGCATAGAGAAGCAAAGACAGAAGAGAGAATATTAAAATATTGACCCTGTTTCCAGCTCAGACATTGCAGTCATTAGCAGAACCAACCCTCAGAAGAAACCAGATATCCCCATAAACTGTTGACTAAATGTCAACCACAGATTATAGCAAGGTATTTTGAGAAAGAGACAGGAGGAAGCATGTACCAAGCAAGTCAACACCTGTCCTCAGACCCATAGGGAGACAGTTTGGAAACTGAGGGAAAAAACCCCAGAAATTGCATTTTCTTCCCCAGATCAGCATAGTATATTACCATCCTAATGACCATAGGACCTTTCTATCTGACATAGTAAAAACTTCATATAAATGTTATCTCTCAATATTTTATTGATAGTTTCTTGAGATTGGGGATTTTCTTGCTTTTCTGCTTGTATTTCCAGCACTTAGCACAATGTTTTGCACATAGTAAGTGATTTTTCATTCACTCATTGCGGGTTTCTATCATTAATCTCAGTTAAACAATATCCTGTATCTTTCCTACATCCCAAAAATAATTCATAGGTCTGGTGATTTCAAGTTTAATGTTCTTTCACTGATAGTTGTAAATTACCCATTTATTGAAAAAGAGAATAAGATTATTATGATCACCGTTTTACATATGAGAAAAATATCAGAACTAAATAACTTGCCAATGGTGACAAAACCGTTAAGGGTTTGAGCCAGGACTCAAATCTTCCTTTCTGGATTACAGGTCTAGTACTCTTTTACTACATCACAATATCCACTTGTGTCACTTACAAAATCAGGATGATAATATTTGTGTGATCTTACTTTGCAAAACTGATATGAATGGGGTCAATACAACATACAAATGCTGTACAACACAGGAGATAAATCACTATCTAGTCTCTGCTTGAAGACCTCCAGCAAAGGGGCAATATGTGAAAGTATAATGTTCTTTTTGCTGAACTATATGACAATTTTCTCACATGTGAAATTAGGCTGGTAATGCATGCAGTATCTAACTTTACAGAGTTGTTATACAAAAAGTGTTTTGGAAACTACTAAATAAATATTATTTATTATTATGTACAACAGACAGAAAATACCTTAATAAGATCACTTAGAGTGCTCAATTCTGGACAAACCTAGTTGGAGAGATCAATAAATTATTAGATGAACAGAATTGAATCTAGTTTGTAGTGCATTAGTTAGATTTGAAAGCTGTTGAGCTTTCATTAATGTTTTCATATCATTTTTGAAAGTTTCCTATAGAATGACCCAGAAATTTTCCCTGGGCTTTTTTCTCAGTGAATATATACATCTATATGTTCATGGACATATATACACACACATATCTATATAAATGAATATATATATATATATATATATACACATATATGCATACATACTCACAACTTTATGTTTATCCCTACTAAAATTCTTCTAATTAGACAATGAAATGTTCTGACCTGGTAAGCTTGCCCTGGATCTGACTCAGTTATCCAATGCATTACCTACCTCTTCTGGCATTTAAATATTGGGAGACTTGATAAGCATCATAATTAAATGAATTAAATGTAAAATAAGCTAAATGAGTTAAAATGAACTAAATGTAAAATATTGTCCTGGGGTTAAAAATTCAGCATCATACTTATAAGATGAGGAGCCATTATTACACAGGAAACCTTCTTTAAAAAACCTGGGTATGGTCTTCCCATTCAATAAAAGTGATAAGACATTTAAATATGTTATTTAGTCTACATTTTAATCTTAGGCTACATTTCAAAAAAAAGTAAGAGTAGCCAGAAAAATAGTGATGGTCCTATTATACTCTGACCTACTCACCTCACATCTAAGATACATTTCTATTCTAGGTATCACATTTTCAGAAAGTAATGACTTTTAAATTTTAAAATTTAGTTTGACTGAAAAAATTTTATTGTTTTTCAATTAACAAAAATATATTTTCATAAAACATTCCCACAATGCTGGAAAAGAAAAAAGAACAAAAATTTTTTTACAAACATGCATAGGAAAGTAAGACAAATTTCCTCATTGGCCAAGTCTAAATATACATATATGTACATACGTACCCACTCACACACAGAGTGTGTAACCTGAGTCATTTATAACCTAAGTCCATTGCATCTTTATTAGGAGATGGGTAGCACATTTCACTATAGGTCTTCTAAAATTGTGGTCAGTGTTTTCATTGATAGTTTTTAAGTCTTTTAAAGTCATTTACCTTTACAATGGTGCTATTTCATAAATTGTTCTGATTCTTCTCACTTTCCTATGCATCAGATCATAAAAGTCTTTCCAAGGTTCCTCTGAAATGGTTCCCTTTACCATTTTATTATAGCAAACATAAACATATATATATACATATATGTATAGTACATATTCTATTATTTGTTCAGTCATTCCCTAACTAAAATGTACCTCTTTAGTTTCTAATTCTTTGCCATGACAAAGATGTACTCTATAAATATTTTTTTGCATCCATATGTACAAAATCTTTCCTTGGTTGAGGAAGGGCATTAATAAACTAGATAATATCCAAAGGAGGGTGACCATGGTGAAGGACCTGGAGGTCATTCCACATAATGACTGTGAAAAAACTGGGGATATTAACCTGAAAAGGTGTAGACTTAGGGAGAAGATGACATATACAGTTGAGTATTTTAAGGAATGTCATGTGGAAGAGGGAATAGATTTTTTTTTCCCCAAATGTGGTCTCAGAGACAAGAAAGTTCAGAGAGAGGTAGTCCTAGGCTTGATGTAGCAGTAAACTGCAAAATAATTAAAGCTATCTACAATGAGTTGATGGGATGCTGTGTTTTCTTTCATGGGATCTTTAAGCAAAGGCTACATGATTACTTATCAGATATATTGGAAGGGGATTGCATGTTTCTTCAGAGGTAGTTTGAAATAAGTGGTCTCGAGGTACCCACTAACTTGAGGTCCAAAGCAATGGGGATAGATGAAATCACTAAGGGAAAGAATTCAAGTACTAGAACTGCGGACACCGTAATTCCATTATATGCTTAAAAGGCAAGTGATTTAATAGCTGCTTGATGGAGAAATTGAGTGGAAAGTTCATCAGGAACAGAAACAAATATGTTGGTGCAGAAAATAGGATACATAAGAACAAATTACAAGTTATTCAATTTGAAATTATTAAATTATAGGAAATATTTAGGAATCTAGCAGAGACACAGCACCACTAATTGCTTCCCCCCTCCTTTTTGGTTAACATAACACTACTTGATAATTTGTTTTAATACATAACTTTAAGCAACCTCAAGTTTATTCTCACTATTAGAGCATAAGAATTCTTTAGAAAGGTATTCAATTATTTAGGGAAATTTTCTGCAACCTAATGTATTCAATAAATCTATTTAGTCACTTTATTGAGCACCTAGATTATAACAAAGGGGTCAAAGGCTAGGCCTACAGGTGTCCAAATGAATTATAAGGCATGATTCCATTGTACAAGGATAGGTTGAAGGACCTAAGGAAGATATGACAGATGCTCCAAGTACTTAAAAAGCTGTTATATGGGAGATAGATTAAACTTGTCCTTTTTACCCCAGATAAAAGTAACGAAATGATAAAAATAACAAAAAGACAAACTTGGGCCTAATATAATGGGAAACAAATTAACAAACTTCCTATTAACTGGAGTTTTCATAAACTGGAATAGCCTGCTTCAGAAAGCATCAAGATATCCCTTAGCGGATGTCTTAAAATGAAAATTAGATGATCAGAGGTGTATTGTAGTATGGATTTTTTCCCCAAATGTGAGTTGAATTCTGAGATTTTATGATTTTATAAAGATTCATTGAAGGATAATTTCCCAATGCATTGATATTTTATATTGATGTAAATTTAAATCTGGTCTGCTTTTACGTTTCTTATTGCATCCTCAAACATGGCAAAGAATATGTGATTAATTTAAATCACAACTTAATTATTAAACTGCTTTACTTTTCTCCTTTGAGTGAGAGTGTTGATAGTCAATTCTGAACATGTACTGAGGATATAAATACAAAAATAGAATAGATCCTGACTTCATATAGCTTTCATTTATAAAGGGATTGGATTTGATGATTTCAAAGATCCTATCCAGCTCTAAATCTATCCTATTGTGATTCTGATTATGCTAATGTTACCCAAAGGGGTTATGTATCTTAAATTTTTTTTACTGTTCATATACATCAAAGCCTTAAAAACTTCCTTAAATTCCATTTATACATCATTATTTGGAATTTGGAGAAAAAGTAGCTGAGTGTTCATCAGTTGAGAAGGGCTGAACAAATTATTATATATATATGTATATATATATATAATATATAATATATAATAAAATGTTGCCATGTCATAAGAAATTACAAATATAAGGAATTCAGAAAAATATTGGAAAATGAATTAATTCAGAGAAAAAAAGACAAGCAAAACAATGTATATAGTATATAATATATAATGATATATAATATATATAATACAATAATATAAGGGAAATAATAAGAAAAGATATATGGACTCAGATTAAAAACAACAATCAATTTTGATCCTAGAGAACTGATTAGGAAAGACAGTTTCCTCCCTTCAGTAGGCTCATAGGCTGACCAATTCAGAACAGACGGAACCATAAAAGTCCTGTAGCTCAATTTACTTTACAGGGAAAGGTGGCAGAAAGGATAGAGTACTGGTCTTCAGATCCATAAAATTTGAGTTCTCTTTCTTCTTTCTTACTTCCTAGCTGTTTGAGCCTGGGCAAGTTGCTTCATCTCTTTCAGAGTTAGTCCTCTCATCTCAAAAAGGGGGTAATAATAGCACACACCACCTCACAGGGTTCTTGTAAGGATTGAATTAAATAATCTAAAATGCTTTATAAAACAAAGCAATATATAAAGGTGAGTTATTGTTTTGTTATTGACAAGCAAATTGTTGCTCCTGGAGATTAAGTGACTTGCCCAAAAGTATAGATAGTAAAATGGCAGAACAGACATCTTCCCCAAGTCCATCATTCTTTCCATTATGTGAAGCATCCCTTATAGAATGGTGAGGAATTACAAATATGGAATATGGTATATCCTGTTTCTCTTCTTTGTTGTAAGGAAGGATTCAAAGACGTGAAGGGTATACCAGGAAATGGCTGTGATTATTATTTTTTAAAGAGCATCAATTATTTTTTTAAATGTGATAAGGGCATAGTCCCTGGGCACAATCCACTCAGACCACCAACCAGATCATTATTAAGATCAAAGCAGATATACAATGCTAAGGGCTTTCCCTCAAAAGAAGACAGCAGTGATATTTGCCCCAGAATATTTTTCTAAGCAGATAAATATTTTCTTGAAGTCTGCAGTTTTGCAATCCAATGCAGTTCAGAATTGCTACATTAACTATTGTTTGGGATAATGAGTTGACACACACACAGTTCAGCACAGTATAATCACAGATGAACAGCTTCAGCAGTATTACAAAGACTTTGAAACATCCATGGGAAAATAATAAAAGACTTGAAACTGGGATCCAACAGGCCCTTTGCAGTTAACCTTTAAAAAATGCCATCTGAAGCAATTGAAAAGAACCAATACAGTCATTTAAGAAAAAGGTGTCATTATGAAAAGCTCTTCTGAAACATCTCCCTGATTGAACTCCTGGTGTGCAGTGAGTGTATGTACCCATAGCTTGCAGAGGATGGAAGACATTGGCTTTTGAGAAAACAAAAGAATTTTTTTTTATCGTAATGATGAACAGAAAATGGCAGCTAGACCCAGACTATATTGTCTCACCATTTCTTGATGTGAATTTTCTTTCAGCCCATTTAGTATGTAATGGTCTTACCTACCTGACAATGCTGATTAAGATCCTGCAGTTTCAGGCTGCTAAAAGCTCCTTCCTATTCATTCCCCTTCTTTATTAGGACAATTGTGAAACAATGGATGTAGAGATCATGACTTTTTTTTTTCCTTGGCATTGGGATAAGATTAAGCAATAGCCTTAATAAGAATTGCTGGCACCTGGCCAAATTCAGGTTGAGTGAAGGTGGGTTTGAATCATTTTGTATATGGTTGTAGTTAAATGAGAAAAATGTCATAGAAATCAGAGAATCAATGAATTTTAAAGATGAAAGGGAGTTTCACAGCCATCTAGTCAAGAACATTCCTTTAGAAATTACCATAACATACATTTACCAAATAACCATCAATCCCTTGCTTGAAAACTGTCAAGGAGGGGAAACGCACTCCCTCCTGGAACAAACTATTCTATTTTTGAACAGCTCTAATTCTTAAGCAATATTTTTTCTGCCCCAGATAGCAGGCCTGAGTTTACATAATGTCATAATCCAAGGGTCTGTGATTAGCCCTGTACTGTTTAACATATTTTATCAATACCTTGATAAAGATATAGATGATATTCTCATCACACATACAGATGACAAAATAAGCTGGGTAAGATAGCTAACATATTGGATCATAGAGTCAGGGTCTCAGACTATAGCATTGGAATGAATCTAATATGGTGAAATTCAATAGGGATAAATATAAAGACTTGCCCTTAGACACACAAAATAATTTTACATTTATAATGTGGAGGAAATCTATTTATGCTAGTTGTTCTGAAAAATATCTAGGTATTTTTGTGGATTGCATGCTCAATATGAATTAGCAATGTGATAAAACAGTAAAAACAAAAAAAACAAAAAAGGTAACATGATCTTGGGTGGCATTAGGATGGTCATGACTTACAGTAATCAGGAGGTGATAGTCCAATTTAATACATCATACCTCATTTTCAGTATGTGTTCAGTTCTGGCCACCATTGTTTAAGGAGGACACTGTCTAAATGAGGAATGTCCAGAGCAGAGTTAACAAGATGATGAAAAAAATTGGGTCCATGCCATTAAAAGATTAGATGAAAGCAATAGGCATGTTTAGCCTCAGGAGTGATGTGCTAGTGGACTTCAAGATTTTAAAGGGTTATCACGGTGGAGGAAGGATTAAACTTTTCTGGTATGTTTAACCCCAGAAAGAGGAGGAATAAATGGAAGTTGCAAAGAAGCAACTTTAGTCTCATACCCAGGAAACAAAACAAAACAAAATTAACTTTTTTTTCTTTTTTTCCAATTATTCATTTATTAGCATTTATTTCTTTTTAAATTTTGAATTCAAAATTCTCTTCCTTGCTCTATTCCAAACCTTTCGCATCCACTGAGAAGGCAAGCAAAATGATATCAATTATACACATTAAATCACACAAACCATATTTCCTTATTAGCCATATCACAAAAAGAAAGACAAATAAAGGAGAGAAAACAATACTTCAGTTTGCACTCATAGTTCATCATTCTCTTTCTGGAGATGGACAGCATTTTTTCATAATGTCTTTTGGAACTGACTTGGATTATTGTATTTGTCAAAGTATCCAATCTTTCACAGCTGATCCTCATTGCAACATTGCTGTTATTGTGTGCAATGATTTTCTGGTTATTCTCATTTCACTTTGCATCATTTCATATTGCCTTTTTTTCCCCCTGAAATGAAATCCCTCATCATTTCTTATAGCACGATAGTACTCCATCACAATCATATACCACAACTTGTTCAGTCATTCCCTAATTGATGAACATCCTCTCAATTTTCAATTCTTTGTCAGCAGAAAAGTAACTGTATAAATAGTTTTGTACATTTAGATCCTTTCCCTTTTTCTTAACCTCTTTGGGGTACAGACCTAGTAGCGGTATGGCTGGGTAAAAGAATATATATAGTTTTATAGCTTTTGGGGTATAGTTTCAAATCGTTCTGCAAAATTATTGGACCAGATCACAACCATGACAAAATTTTCTTAGTCTATCTATTTCCCCTTATCCCCCTCAGCATTTCTCATTTGTTATAGGTATGAGGTAGTACCTCAGAGTTGCTTTAATTTGCATTCCTCTAATCAATAGTGATTAAGAGAATTTTTCATATGATCATACATAGCTTTGGTCTTTTTATGAAAACTGCCTGTTCAATTTCTATTTTACTCTCTGGTTCTAGAATATTGGGCTACTACTCCTTGATAATTCCTTGAAATATAATGTCTAAGCTCTTTTTATAGTGATTTTTGGGTAGTCCAATAATTCTTAAATCATGTCTCCTCAATCTGTTTTCTGGATCATTTTTTCCAATGAGGTATTTCACATTTTCTTTTATTTTATTTCATTTTTTTTTTTTACTTTTTTGTTTCTTATTGTCTCATGGTACTATTAGGTTCCACTTGCCCAATTCTAATTTTTAAAGAGTTATTTTCTTCAATGAGGTTTTGTATCTCTTTTTCCATTTGGCCAATTCTGCTTTTAAAGGAGCTCTTTTCTTCAGTGAGTTTTTGTGCCTTTGTTTTTTAAGATGTTATTTTATTCAGTATTTTTTGTGCCTCTTTAACCAAGCTATTAATTCTCTTTTCAAAATTTCCTTACATCACTCCCATTTCCTTTCCTAATTTTTCCTTTACTACTATTATCTCTTTCTTTAACTCTTCTAGGCCAAAAATCCTTACTGGACTTTGGTCCAATTAGCATTTTTATTTAAGGCTTTCCTTGTAGATATTTTCACATTATTGTCTTCTTTTAAGTTTGTCTTTGTCTTCCCTGCCACCATAGCATTTTTTTATGGCCAACTTCTTTTTGTTGTTGTTTGTTAATTTTTTTATCCTCATTCTACTTCTTGACTTTGAATTTATGATGAAATTCAGTTTTTCTCACTTGAGGGTGGGGAAGCATGGTCCCAAGCTTTGGGTTTTTTTATGCTGCTATATTCAGAGTTAGTTCTGAAGATCTGCAAGTTTTTGGTGCTTCCAAGGTGGTATGATCTAGGGATAGTGGTCACTGCTTTCCTGGTGTATACCTGGTCTTTACCATACTCCCTGTAGCACTTCTTAGTGGTCCTCTTGGCCCTGGAACCGTGACCCAGAACTGCATATGGGCAATAGAGTTGCCAATCATCACCAACTGCACTCACAAAAAGTTCCATAAAAGGGTCACCTGTAATAGCTTTCTCACAAGTTTTCCTACCCCCGTGCTGCCTCTGGCCTATGAACTCCCAAAGATGCTACAGCAGCTTCCATTTTCACAGCCACTTCCAAGGCCCATAGTTCCTGTTGCGTATGCACTCTAGGGCAACTTCCACCCTGGTGTTACAGACCTCTCTTACTGACCTCCTAAATTGTCTTAAGCTGGAAAAAAAAATCTCACTCTGACCTTATATAGGCACTGTCACTCCAAAATTTGATTTGTGGAGTTATTTTAAAATTGTTTGGAGAAGAAAATTGGGAGAGTTCAGTTGGGTGGCTGCCTCTAATCTGCCATTTTACCCCTCCCCCCCCCAAAAAACTTAAGAGTTAAAGCCTCACTAGAAGGGAATGGCCTGCTTCAAGAAGTAGTATATTCTCCCTCTCCACAGGTTTTCCTACAGAGGTTACATGATCCACTTATTGGGTATATTTTAACGGGAATTATTTTTCTTTTCTTTTCTTTTTTCTTGGGGGGGTGGGGGTGGAGGGGTGGATGAACTAGATAGCCACTTAAGTCCCTTCAACCTCCCAAATTTTGTTATTCTGTCATTCATATCGGATATAAGTAACAGCACTGGCATTCCAAGTTCTCAGACTTCAAGTGGAGACTTCTTCCCCTTTCACCATGTTCCTACCCAATAATTAGAACGACCTAGTTGTACTAACTTCCTGATTTCCCAGGGTGAAGTGAGGTGCTGACAAAGAAATGACAAAGATTTTGATGTGAATGATAAGCCTGCATTTCAGTGATTAATGATCAGAATGAGCCCGACGTGCAGGGAAGGAGAGTCACTGAGGTTTCCTGCTTCAACAGGGCTTGAACAGAACCCGCTGCTGAATTCCCGTCTAGGGTCACCCTTAGCCACCTCTCCTCCTTCACCTCCACTAACCAACACTTCTTACGTCCTCCCATCGCAGCAGCAGCTTCCCCTCTCAGCCACAGCCGCTGCTCAGCCTCCTCCTCCTCCTCTTCGCCGCCTCCACCATCTCTGCTGCATGACCACCTCGTCCCCTTCTCAGGTGCGACAGAACTGCCACCAGGACTCGGAGGCCGCCATCAATCGGCAGATCAAGCTGGAGCTCTACGCCTCCCACGTCTACCTGTTCATATTTTACCACTTCGACCGAGATGATGCGGCACTGAAGAACTTTGGCAAGTATTGCCCACACCAATCCCACCAGGAGAGGGAGCATGCTGAGAAGCTGATGAAACTCCAAAAACCAGCTAGGCAGCCAGATCTTCTTGCAAGACATTAAGAAACCAGACTGAGATGACTGGGAGAGTGGGCTGAATGCGGAGGAGTGTGCTCTGCACTTTGGTAAATGTCAATCAATCGTTACTGAAATTGCACAAGCTGGCAACTGACAAGAACGAACCCCATTTATGTGATTTCGTCGAAACCCATTACCTAGACGAACAGGTAAAGTTGATCAAACAACTGGGTGATCGCGCGACCAACCTGCACAAATTGGGGGCCCCTGAATCTGGCATGGCGGAATATCTTTTTGAAAAGCGCACCCTTGGAGGTAGTAACCAGAAGAGCTAAGCCACACCTGCCTTCCCCCGCACTTGGGAACTGTGGGAGTGACTTCTACAGTCTTTCGGTGCATGCATATTTTGGTTATCTGAACTTTTCATAATCTGTACCAAAAAACTATCACCATTTACATTCCCATTAACTGAGTCAGTACTGGTGAAACAAACAAACAAACAAAAATCAGAGTAGGCAGGAATTATTCATGTGTTACCTTATTCGTGTGGAAGGATTTTTTTCTCTTTTTTTTCCCCCTTTCCAATATAATTTTAAGAAATTTCTTACAAGTTTTAAACCATCTTTTGCTTGGACGACACATGCCTTGTAGCACTGGAATGCTCTAAGGGAAAACCAAGATCTGAAGAATAAGCCCCCCAAATTATAACACCAACTCTTTGCAAATACATTTAAATTTGTAATAGGAATACTTTTTTTTTGAATCCTACTTACAAAATATCCTTAAAATAGTCAAAGAAAACAGGTTATGTCCTCCTTCCCCTCACTATAATCCCTGTATTACTGGTATGAAGAACAAGCCCTAATTTTTGATTATCTGTACCCCAGCACCATTGTCAGTGTTTGATTCTACTGAAATGCCTCTATACCTAAAGGTACAGCCTTATCAGTTGAAACGCTAATGCTTTGTAAGAAGTGAAAAGAACACAGAAAGGTTTCCTAGCAACTACTGTGAATCCTAAAGTAAGTCAGTTAAAACTCTGTAGGATGTGCAATGGGTGTAAATGAGGGAGCTAAGCTGATCCACAGATTTACAGATGCCCACTATAAAGTATAATAAAACTTGTAATGGAAGGTGAATTGCTTGAGAAGAAAATCACACCAGTGTGTTGACAGCTTTATCATTATTTAAATGATCCAGCTTAAATTCTACTATGCTGTTAGTGAAGCTTAGTGTCAGAACTGAAGGGATGGCGTGCAAAAGCAGAGTTAATAGTGATGCTTATTGTCACCACTTTGGTCATAGGTTTCAAGGAATTTTATCACAGTTCAACAAAGTACAATCAGCCAATGTTAAGAAAGAACTAGAAGAGAGAAATATGGGTATTATTGTCTGATTAATATATTCTCTCATAGAGCAGCCTGCCCATTCTCCAGACATGTGTCGTCCAAGCAAAAGATGGTTTAAAACTTGTAAGAAATTTCTTAAAATTATATTGGAAAGGGGGAAAAAAAGAGAAAAAAAATCTGCTATAATGTACTTTACACAAAATATAAAGGCATTAATATTTGTCCATCACTCTCTACTTAACTTTCTGACACAAAATGGATGGTCTAGACTTTGATTCTTTTAAAATTATTCTTTATGTCCAATTTTGTAGTGTTCCAAGTATCCACAATATTCTTGAATCGTGGTGCCCACAAAGTCACATTTTCATTTTAGAGGCAGAAAGGATAACAACTGAAACCTTTGGAGAAATTTGAGATCTACTTCAATAACTGACTATTGTCAGGTTCAGTACTGAACTTAGAAACTATGACTATATAGCCATGAATGTTTTGCTAATCTCTTAGCTACACATTCATAATTTTAAATTTGGAAAGATTCATTAAGTCTTTTCTTCAATTCTGGAAGATGAAGTCATGCTCAGTCACACCTGTGGCAACCTGATTGTTAATAGTGAACAGAAATAGAAATTTGCTGGAAGAAAAACACCTGCTTTCACTTTGCAGCAACAGGAGAATGACATAAAACCTATATTTTATGAGGAATGGCATGATTTCTCCCCCCAATCCAAAAGAAAATACCAATGCTTTATTGTTAGTCAGATGGAAAATCCCAACGTTATGTTACCTTAAAACAAGAGGTACATGTTTTATACACTGCTGTATTTATTCTAGTCATATTTTGACTAGGTTTAGTTTCTATCCAGTAAATTACCTTTCCGTTGGGATGAAAAGTGTTTTTTGGGGGGGAAACCAATATGGTTGATGGAGTAATGCATGTGTTTTAGTAAAATTAATAATGCTCTTAAATGTTTGAATAAACCCCATCCCAATACTTCATTGTGATATAAATGTGACCCTAGGTTCTCAAAGACTATGCCAATGAAACATAAATGTTGATACATCCTCCCAAGCTACCAAGTGATTAGATACAGGCCTAGTGATTAATTGTGCATCTTTTGTCTGAAGACCAGTCTGGTTAAGGTTAGAAAAATTCATCACTAGACTAGCCATAGAAAGAAAAATTTTTTAGCCAGAGTAACTCTCAAAGATAATTTCTTAATTCCTTGGGAGTTCTAATATTAATCAATCCACAAAAAATATATGTCAAGCATTAAGAAAAATGTTGAAGAGAGGTGAAAACATCCTGTCCTCAGTGAGATTATATTCCAATGTATGAGATACTATGTATTTATATCTATTCAAGAAAGGCTCCCAAGGGATGAAATCAAATGTCCAAGGACCAATGAATGGACGTGATACTAGAGATCCTGAATCATATCAGTCTTGACATTTTCATGATGAACAAAACTATGAAAAAGAAACAAATTACAACTAAATGTAAAGGTTGCTTAGACATCTCTCTTGGATAGACATATCAAGGAGTAGGTTGAATGGTCTTATCAAGTACTCCAAAATAACAAGACATTTGGTCATCTCATAGGTTGGTAGATTAAGAGCAGGAAGGGAACTCAGAGGCCAACCAGGTCAATCTCCCCATTTTACAGATGTGAAAACTAAGGCTTGGGGTGGATAAATAGCATGCCCAAGATCACACAGGTAGGAAGTGTCCGAGGTGGAATTTAAATCCACATCCTCTGACATAAAAGTCTACTAAAGTAGACAATGACAATGGAAGAAACTCTTTTTCACTACTCTTCACTGTTCCAAAAAGACTACCATTAAAACGATCAGAGTTCATAAATCCAGATTTGTTGTTGAGGATGAAATAGTATGATGAATATTACAACACATATCATATAATACTTTAAAGTTTGTGAGGGGATTTACCTATATTAGCTCATTTGTTCCCTACAATCACCCTGTGAGGTGGGTATTATTATTATTCCCATTTTATAGATAAGGGAACTGGCTCAGAGAGACTAAGTGACCTGTCCAGGATGATGCAGCCAGTGTTAGATTTGGGATTTGAGCCCAGTTCTCCCTACTCAAAGACCAGAACTGTATCTACTGTGCCACATTGAAATCTTACAAATAATTCCATAAATCCTTCAAATATACATATATGTGTAGGTATGCTTGTGTATATAAGTGTATATATATATATATATATGTGTGTGTGTGTATATACATAAATTCATAGACACGTAACCATATACACACATATTTATGTGTGTATGTGAGAAATATCTAGTTATGAAAGCAAGAGTGAGAATGGCAAGGAATGTATTGGAAGATGTGAATCAGAAATGAAGGATGAGAAAGATCAAAGATGTGGAGTTTACACAGTATCCTCCTCAAAACCATATATCATAAGTATTTTATCCATCTTTTTCATGCCTAGATAGCATAAGTACTTTAACCAAGAGGAGAATTGCTATGAGTTAGATATGGCAAGTGCCAAACAGCACAAAAATTAAATTAATAATATTTTATCGGATTTAAAGTACTCATACTTGATATGCAATTCATGAATCTGCTATTTGTATACAATGACACTACCCATTTATTAAAACAAATATTTAAGTTTAATGCAAAGCTGGAAAAAAAGGATTTAAAATAGGGGAAAAAAAGATAGAATGTTTACTTGAAACAACTCAGTCCTGACCCTTTCAAACAAGTTGTTGATAATGAAAAATAGCATACAGGTGGAAGAAAGAATATGAACACCAACCACTAATTTTAGGTGGAAGTCTAAAACAGGCAGAAGTCTCTAAATCAGGTGCCATAAAAAGGAGTCCGAAAGATCCTCAAAAAAGAGTCATTTAAGCATTTAACTAAATTGCCAAGGAGAGAGAGATGGGAGCCAATGATAACCCCTAGTTTTAAATATAAGCTCATCTGCAAAATATCATGGCTATGGATTATGAGTGATTGATTATGAAAGTTATCACCTAATAAAACAGAAAGAAGCAGTAAAGGGCAAATCCTGTTTATAGAAAATTTGGGGAGAGACTCAACTAAGCAACGTCATCCCAAGAGCATTTAAGAATCAAATTAGCACATAAAAGAACAATTTTTAAATGATTGCAAACATGTTTAGAATAACTTTTTTTTAAAAAAATCCATCAAGGAAAGAACAGGAGAACCACCATACTTGGCATCTAACATCATAGTTTCAGATGTTATTAAAAAGGAGATGAAAATGACACTAAAGTAGACAAAGATAAAGGAAGCAGCTGAATTAGACAAATTAAACATATTGAAGACCTTATAAATATGCCAAAAATGAGTCCAAGGGAACAGCTACTGACCCATATACCTGACTTCCCTTCTAGATGATATTTTACTGGAATTATCAACATATACATGAAGGATATCCTTGCTGAGGATATTAACAGGGAACAGGCAGGGCTTTGCAAACGATATTCCATCACAAACTACATCGTCACCATGACACAATGGTTTGAAATATCAAAGAATACACAATTTCTCTGTTCTTATTTGTTGATTATAAACTAAACCAAATATTAAAGATATGATATTAAAGCTTCTCCTCCAATAAGGTGGTTCTCATTCATATATCAAAATTATTCAACATTTCTTGAAAGATATAACAATAATGTACTATGATAAGAATGGGTTTATAGCAGGAATGAAAGGTGGGCTCAACATGATGACAAGTATAAATATAATAGATCATGTTGATAATATAATTATTTTTAAATGACTATGTCAACAGATGCTGAAAAGAATCTTGACTAAATCCGACACCTATAGCAATAGGACAAGAGAGAGAAATAAAAAGAATAAATGTAGGCAAAGAGAAAGCAAAACTGTTGTTTTTGTAGATGACATGATAATTTACTTAGGAATAACCTGAAGAACAAACCCAAAAATTGATTAAAACAATAAATTCAGCAATGTAGCAGGATATAAAATAAATTCACATAAATCATCAATATTCCTACTAAGAAAACTCCCTTTATCAATTCAGAATAAAAAAATCACTAGCAAGACTTTATTACATCTTTGTTATATACCAGACATTATTCTAAGTGACATTATTCTTCGTGTATTGTGCAAAAACATGGACCCGGTCCTCATGAGGTTGCAGTGCTGAGGAAGGCTTCTGGCCTAATTGTAACTGCCACCTGTGGTGAGAGAAGGGTGGGTTTGTAAAAACAATGTGACAGCTCAGATTATGTATAATGTTATATGATTAATTTATTTCTTTGGTTTTTATATGAAAAAATCAGAACCACTCTAGTCTTTTCAGTAAGAGAGATTTCATGACTCCTCAAAATCCTCCAAAGGGAATGGAGACTACCTTGAGTAATAAAAGGCTGTGATAGCAGGGAATAAGCTCTAGTAGGTTTTATCTAGCTGGAAAGGGACATTTGAGTTTGACCCCAATAGGGAATCATGGTTTTGTCATCTGAGGCCCAGAAAAGGCAGGGATCCAGAGACCATTTATGAGTATGGCCTTTGTTGTAGTTGTTACTTTGCTTGCTTTTTTGGTCTTAGAAAATCACAACAACTATCTACTAAGTTGTAAGGGGGTCATAATCTAACATGGATGCAGGGAAAGTTAATGCAGATGAGATTGTAATATTTTTAAATAGTGAAATAAATGACAAAATCAAAGGATGTTTTACTAAGATGGATATGGTAGAAGAGATCAAAGGAGAGATTTGAGGCAGGAACACCTACCAGAAGGTTGCTATATTAGGGACATAGAATAGCATAGCATTGAATAGAATAGAATAGAATAGAATTCTAATTGAATTGTAATTGAAAAGGAACTTCAGAGGTTATCAAGTTTAACTACACCATTTTACAGATAAGGAAACTGAGGAGATCAGGTTACTTAACCAAGTAAACACAGGTAGTAGGCAGAAAAGGAAGAATTTTATCACAGTTTCCCAGACTGCAGTGCCAATGTTGTAGCCCATACTTTTAGTCCAGGTTTGAAGTTAAGCTCCTGAGCTAAGGTGGTGATAGTAAAAATGAACATATGAGAGATTGAGAAGACACTCCACTTACAATGCCAACCATATCAGCACACCATGACTAAATTTCTGAAAAATCATGTTGTTTGTTGTACAAATATAAGCCTTATCTTTCCCATAGGACTACAGCCTTCTCTGACACAGGTAAGAGGAAAATACTGTCCCGTTCAGCCTTCACGGAGTTATTCCGAAATGCTCAGGATGGAATGAGTACACCAAATATCTAATTCTCTGTCAGTCCTTTTATCACTGTATACAAAGTAACTTTCAACACCCTAAAATATCACGATTTGCCCTATTTCATAGATTTAAAGTAGAATATTGCCTAGATTATAATTATTAAGTTTGATCTCCATAGAACAGAATTTGTAATAAGATGAGTCTATCTTCTTCTTCCCCATCTAAAACTTTAGTTATTGATACGCCAAAAATATTCTCTATGTTCATCTCTATTTTTGTCTTTTCCTCTGCCTCTTTCTATCTATATACACACATATATGTATTATAATACATATTAATATATATTTTATAATTGGAAAACTATACTCTATTTTGACCATGAGTCATTTAGAAGGAAAATAACAACTTAATATGAGTAAGTCCAAAATTGTAAGAAAATGAAGCTAGAAAAACTATTCCTTTCCATAATCATGCCCTAGGTGTGCAAAAATCTGAAATACCAGATTTAAGTCTCTTATTTGTGTTACCTGCCATCTAATAAGAAATTTTTGTGAGCTGTAAATAAAAGTTTTTCACACTCCTTGAGCTTAATACAATCAATTCCATATGATTTCCTGCCTTTAATAAAGGACACATTTCTGGAAAGTAATTTTTTTAAAAATTACTCAATTGTGTTTCCTTCCTTCTTTCCTTCTTTCCTTCCTTCCTTCCTTCTTTCCTTCCTTCCTTCTTTCTTTTCTTTCTTTCTTTTTCTTTATTTCTTTCTCTCTCTCTCTCTCTCTCTCTCTCTCTTTCTTTCCTTCCTTCCCCCACATTATTACAACTTAGCTAGAAAGGCAGCAACATTAAAGACAAGCATCAAACAGCAGTTTTGCAGTTTTTTTAATCTTATGGATTCTATAATCCATTAAAGAACATATATTACTTTTGCTTTCCTCACTTTTCCTCATATTTTCTCATAATTGCATATGTATCCTATGTAGAATGTAAATTCCTTAATAATAGGGACTGTTTCCATATATTTGGTGCTTTGCATGATGCCTTTTAAGTAATAGGTGCTTAATACATGTTTGTTGAATAAAATTAAATTTAACTAAATTTCTTAAAGCAAAAATAATATGCTAAACTAGAGAATTTATAACCAAACCATTATAACAAAATGTCAATCATTAATCATTAAAGGCACCTCTTTGTCAAATTCAAGTCCCCTCCTTTTCCATTAGTTATTGCTTGGCACTAATATAGAAATCAAATTTATTTCTTAGAGATTATATTTTAAAAATTGAAATTCAATACCCTGCCACTGATATTCTGATCTCAGAGAGGTCATTATAGTCTTTTTATGTAATATATTGTCCAAGATGTTTCAAGAATACTTTTGGATACAAAACACATTCATGTTGCAATGTCCCATTAGCAATTGCTTGCTGCTTTATTGAAACACTTTGGCATTGATTAAAAGAGATGGTTAAAAGTTACTGGGTGATCTATTACGTACTCTCAGTTATAGTTCGTTATGTAAGCAGGGAATTTTATATCCTTGAATTATTGACGTGCTAGACAATAAAGACAATGCTAGTGATGTGATAGTAGGAAGTTTCTTATTTCTAAAACTAAACTATATGCTATATACTTTGATTCCTCTATCACATATTTTCACTTTCACAGTAAACTACCTTTTGCTATTTAGTTCTTTCTTTCATCTTAGAAATGAGTGTCTAAGCTAGGATGTCGATTACACAGGCATAAGGGGAAAGTGAAATAATTTCTGGTCGCCAAAATCTGAACTCAAGGTTAGAAATAAGTGGATGAAAAAAGTGAAATTCTCTCCTTGCTGAAACTTGGTTTGAGGTCCATTTTCCTGGCTCAGTAATCAATAATCCTGCTGCAGCAATCCAGGAAAGAGTTGGAAACATTACTGGAAATTAATCCCCAAGAGTAGAAAAGCAACAGCACTGAGATTGAGCCTCAGTATTTGAATTTCCCCAACTCCAGATCCAGACCTCAACCTCTGGAAGGACAAAAGTTGAACAGCATTCTGGACCGATGTTGCATTTTTCTTCAAGCTTTATTCATTCCTGTGGCAGGGATAAAACAACTAAATTAGGAGCTAAATTTAGGAAATCAACCACATGGTAGATAATCTCCAATATGTATTGTAAGTTTTTTTTTTATTATTAATTGCTGTCATGCAACGAGTAAAATCAACACATATAGCATTTCTGTTCTTGTTTAAGGATGGACTTCATTATGTCAGGTTCACATAACTAAGGGAAGAAGAATATTTTCTGAAAGGTCGGAATATGAGAGAGAAGTAAGGACTCTAGAATTACTTTTGATTGGGTCCATCTAAGTTAACCACGCTCTCCAGACAAAATAAAAAGTAGTGTGGTCTCCCAGAATGGGGGGGGGGGGGAAAGGACAGAAAGTTACTTTCTGTCCACATAAAGCTTTGTGCCTTCACAATATGTCTTCCAGTCTGGGGTAGAGTACAAAACCACTAGAATGAGGCTAGGGCTGCTCAGAAAACATCAGTGCTTTTGGTCAATAAGATAAGGTAATTGGCTGCATGTTGGTTAAACTTCAACACCTTAAGGGTCTTTGATTTAATCCATGTGGAAACTCACATCCCTTCCTGTTATGAACATGATACTATGATCTATTCCCTAATGAAGATCACAACATTTCCTTGCTTTAGCAGATGATTTAATGAGTTACCATGGCCACAAAACTTCAATATCTGGTAGTCATCATCCTGGAGATGACCCTTTCCTGCCTTAGTATGGCTGATCTGATGACAGATGCATCCTGTTAATAGAGCAATGTTTAAAGGTTTTTTATCTTGGTACTTACTAAATCTTGTGCCCTACTGACAGCACTGGAATTCCCAGAGTCCACCTTATTAGAAAAGCTCACAAAACCCTTTATTTTTAAAAGTTCAGAAAATATGGAAGCAGGGAAAGGCAAAGAGGAAGGAATGGTTTGTTTGACTTTGGACCATTGCTGAGTTCTGCATTAATCATCATCACTGAGGAAAAAGAAAAAAAAAATGGATCTAAGAGTTATTGTGGGCAGCTAGATGAAGATGACTATTCAATGAGCCAACACAGGTAACACAAATATAAAACCATATACAGAATTAATAAGACAAGGATAATATTATAATGTACCTATCTAAGTTGGTAGAATTCATGTTTAATAATGCATTGTGTTTTGGTTACCACATGTGAAACGTAGAAGCATAAATAGAAAATATTAGAAGAAAATTCAGGGAAATAAAACTACTTTAATTATGGGTAGTAACATAGACGAGTTAAATCAGACCTGATTTCACTGAGGGGTGAATTGTAGACAGAAAACTCATGTGACTGAAACATAACTAACAAGCACAGTCCCTGACTCCATTGATATTACCATTCCTTGAGTTTAACTTAATCTGATCTACTTATGATTGATATCAAAGGTTGCTGAAATTAGGTTACTCAACATTAGAACATTTATCTTTCTTTGTCTACTGCAGCGTATAACCACAGAGCCCCTAAAATCTATGAGTCACCTGAGAAGAACAGGGTCAAACTAGCATCTGAATATAGTTGCCCTTCTGGGAACAATTTCATGTGAAGCTTCATTCAATGAGGTCAAAAAACCAGAGAGAACGTCAAGTGAAGAAGGTGTGCAGGTTTCCTTGTCTCTTCTTTTGGTGAGTATGTAGACTTGGATGATTCCTTTGTAGGCCATTATAATTGAAAGTGCCCTAGATTTGGTATCAGAGTACCTGGGTTCACATTCTACTTCTGCTATTTACTGTGGAGTATGACCTTTGGCAAGTCATTTCAACTACTGGAGTCTCAATTTCATACTGTGTAAAGTGAAGGGGTTCAACTATATCGTGTGTAAGTTCTCCTCAGGCTCCTAATCAAGAAGTCTCAATTTAAGCTTTAGGTTCTTTTCCTTGAAAACAAGAACCTGAAACTAGCATAGAATGACAAATGTACATTTTTACAATCCATTATTCTAATATACTCTTACCACTCTAACATTATTTTTCCACTCTACCAATTACTATGTGTCATAGAGGCCTGGATACATAAAGAACACCTCATTTGCCCCCACTTCTGCCTTCAAGGGGTTTATATTCCATTATTCCAGTCCCTTCAGTTTCATTGTGTGTATGTACATACCTACACACACATATATACATACATATATACATTTATATGCATATTCATATATTTACATATATATGTTTATATGAGAATGATTTGTATATGAATATATGTATGTATGTATATAAATATATATGAACACACACACACATATTTCTCTGTGTGTGTGCGAGAGAGAGAGACAGAGACAGAGAGAGAGAACAGGAAGAAGCAACAATTAAGGACATGAGATTAAATAATGAAAGAATAAATAGTAGAGAGAAGGTTAAATAAATGTTCTTAATTACTTTGCCCCATAATCCTTATAAAGGGCCACCAAACTATGTCAAGGCAATTAATTTGGAATAGATAAACTAAAATATTTTATTGCAGTATAAATTGGAGTTAATTGTAAGCCTTTCTGAAATCTATTTTCTAGTGGAGCTCTAGAGGAAGGCTTTGCTTCCCTGGTTTGTATTTAAGCTTTAGTTTTGAGACTATTGTTTATTTTTGCCTTCCCTTATTTTTACCTATTTCTGAACTGCCACTGTGTTTGCTTGACTATGAACTATGATGGCTAGTGGGCCCCAAATGACAATGAGTTTTCTCACCAATGGCATGGCAATTTCTGCTTTTGGTTCACTGCTTCCTGTTTGACAGTCAAGTTTTAATTTTACAGTCAGAAAGGTAACACTGCTGAGGTGAGTAATGGGAAAGCACCATAGAGTATCAGCCTTTGGGGGAACAGCTTCTATTAAACATGCAGGGGAAAAACACTCTTCAAACAGATCAAGAGGAAAAGTAAAACAAAAGAACAAAGGAATTCTGGGTTAGGAAAGCTAAGAGCTACATAAAAAAAAAATAATGGCTTCATTTTTCTGCTTAGGGCTGTACTGTAACATTTTATTAGGCAATTACTTTGTCATTTGAAGACTTCATATGTTCCAACAAAATCGGATTTTACTTGAATCACATAATGTAATATTTTCTTCTTCCCCTTCCCCTTGCAATCAGAGATATTACTGGCCATGTACTTCTTTCTCTTTCTAACAGCATTGGGTGAATCAGATTTCCACCTTTGTTGGCCATCTGTAGGCACTCTGGGAAGGATGCCCAAATTCTTTAATATCGAGTAAAGCACTTTTTGTGTTAGAATAAAAGTGCTTGTAAATATAACTGAGTAAAGTCCACCTGCTTAGACTTAACAGCCCCTACTGTGACTTTGAATTTAAGAATCATTGGGTAATTTGGTGAAGGCTGGGGGGTGAGTGAGTACCACAGGACACTGCAAGTCTAGCTGAATTGTGAAGCCTACCATTCATTCAATCCTTCAGTTCCTCAAGGATTTTTGCTTTCTCCAGTGTAGCACTCTCTCCACTGATATATCCCAATCTTTCCCTTTTCATTTATAGTACATGACCATCAAGTCAAGAATTTACTAAATATCTACTATGTACAAAACTCCAAGCTAAGCTCTGGGGACACAGAGACAGGCCAAAGATGTTCCCACACTCAAGGAACTCACAGTCTAATTCAAGGAGTCTACATGCAAACAAATGTGTACTAACAAGATATACAGGATTTCTGTTGCTCAGAACATCATCACTGTCATTTATTACCACTAAGATTTCAATTTCTAAATTTTAAAACTTTCGGGGAGGAGGATGGGATTAAAAAAATACATGTCCATGGCCAAGTCACTTAATGAGTAAGTTTCAGTTTCTTCCTCTGTAAAATAAAGATAATGATATCTATAATGCCTACATGATAGGTTTATTGTGAAGCTCAAATGAGATTAGATAGAAGTTACAGAGATGGTGCTAATGTACCTTGGTTGAAGGCATTTCCTCATCTGGGAATTCTTTAGACCAATGTATTACAAGTTTAGTACCTATTACTTTCCTAACCGTATAAAAATGATTATTTGCTAGTAAAAGTTAAATAATTATTTCAATCTACTGGGCATTCATTATGAAAATCTAATGCTCGGAAAAATTTGCTTTACTCTAAAGGCTGCTTTCTTCATTTGTTTTTCCTGTTTTTGCCTTTCTTTTCATCATAGATCTTTGAGTTCCTATGCATTCTAAGTTTTTAAAAGGCTATTTGTGTGCAAAATTTGGTTTATTTTGGAATAAAACCAAATTGACAACAACAAAAAATAGCTAACTATCTAGAGTTGATTATTTCTCCCCTTACTCATTGAAGAATCATACTTAAATAACATTTTTTAAATAGCCAAAAAGCAAACTAAAGCTCTCCATGACATCTTTAATTCTTTTTGAAGTTATATTGAAGTATGTTTTAAACATTGTAGTTATTTGGGGACATTCATCTGCCCCTGTAGTAGACCTTATGTCAAATAAAAGAAAAAGAAAAACAATATATAAAAAAAATACACCTTTTTGGGAGCCACATCTGCAGTGTTCTACAACCATTGTCATTCACTTCTCCAAGGAAAAGAGAAAGGTATTTATCTCTTTTGTGAGGACCAAAATTCATCCATTTGGCTCTTGGAAAAGTCTTTGTATGTTTTTGGTGTCTGTTTTTCCCATCCTCTCACAGGGTCTTTATTTAAGTAATATTTTCAAAAGTTGCCTAGTTTCCCTTGAGAATATTCCCTCGTATTCAAATGAGGATGTTTTCCAAATGCAGAACTTATTGCTTTTCTCCCTCGGGAGATGAAATGAATTGACTGATTTCTTAGAATATACCAAGGGAATGATAATATTTATGAAAAGCACCAATTATGTATGGATAACTTTCAACATTCTGAGATAAAAATCTAACAGCATTATTAAGAAACATGGCATTATGCTAATATCTCAGACACTCAAGTTGTTAAGTAAGTTGAAATCCTTTGTTGATTCATTTGGCAAAATAAATAAATAAACAAACAAACAAACAAACAAACAAATAAATAAATAAATAAAGCCAGTTTGTTTTTTTCAATTTTGTTTCTCAGAATACTTCATCTATAATTGAAAATGTCTTGTCAATCATTTTAAGAATTTTCCTTTAGTGTTTGCATTAATTTTGAATTAATTAAAAACAAACCCTCCTCAAATAGGTGTTTCAACGTATATTTCTGCCAATTCAATATGCACAATCCCTAAAGTTTTCAGTCAGCGAAACAATAAAAGAAACCATAGAAATAGTTCATTAGAAGTTTTGGAAATATGACACACACTTTCATATTGAAATTACCCAGCAGGTTTGGTTTGCTTGTATGTGAAGATGAAATCATTTTAATCTTTCCTAGGAGGCAGTAGAAAACTGCCTCTGGAGGGTACTTTACACTCATCTTTCCCCCTTCTCCTCACACCAAATCACAAAATATCAGAGTTGGGTGGGCTATCAGAAGCTCTTTACTGTGACTCATATCTTAAAAAGAGTTCTTTCTACACTGCATCTGAGAAGTTGTTATCTATTATGTGCTTGAAGACCTCCAAAAGGAGGACAGCTCCCTCAAGGCAGTCTACTCAATTTTGGGATATCTCTGATTTTTAAAAATTCTTCCTTTATATGAAACCTAAACTTTCCTCTTCAGAATTTAGCCCCTCTTCCATAACACAGAACTTCAAATACTTGAAAATAACCATTACGTTTTCCCCCAGATTTCTCTCCAGACTATACAGCCCTAGTTTATTTATTTGTTCCTCATAAGATCTTGATATGAGACCCTTCATTATCTGGTTGCCCTCCTAAAGAGACTCTAACTTACTAATGTCAGATTAAATTGTCAACTGGACTCTTTATTCACAAAGTCTGTGCTTGTAAGTACGTGGAAGGGTACCAAGGAGATGAATTCTGGGAGAGGCAATATCAGTTAAGTGGGATCTTGGGGTATGGTGTTCATTCACTAATCAATATTTTAAGTATCTGTTATATGCAAAACACTTTGCTACCAAGCAGGGAGAGATGAGAAAATTATTAAAATTCACATGGGTCAAGAAACTACACAAACACAAATATACAATATTTGTATTTATTTTATGTTATATGTATCTGTTTTTAAAAAGTTAACTTCTTTTATTGTTCATTGTATTTTTATTTCACTTTCATTCCTCTCCTGCCTTCTTACCTTTTATTTCTCTCCATATACTTGATGATTCCAGTTAAACTGTTTTATTCCTACTACCATCTTCAAATGTTGGTATTGGCTATTCCCCATGTCTAGAATGTTCTCCTTCTTCACTTTTGCCTCTTAGTTTTCTTGGATTATAAAGAATGTAGAAGAGTAAATAAGATTAAAAGCTCTAATTCAAGTTTCAAAAGCCACTTCAAATTTGCATAGATAGATTTGTTGAACACAATCTACATGATGGAAATATTTCCAGTATTTTGTATAATGGAGTGCAAAATATTTTCCTCCCTCTACATTTATTATCTATATATCTGACATGAAAAAATTATTGTTTCTTAATTGTTTTCTTGTCTTTTCTCATTTTTTCTCTCTGTACATAAATTCTTGACCGGAATAGACATCCCCACATCTTGTATTATAGTGGAAAGGACACTCTCTTGGGTATCAGAATTAAGAAGACTAGTATTTGAATCCCACCTATGCTATTTGCCAACTTGTGGTTTTGGGTCAATCATTTAATCCATCAGCCTCAGTTTCCTGATCTGCACATCAGAATTGATGCTATTTATATAGCCTATCTCACACATTTGCTATGAGGAAAGACATTTGAAAACTGGGAAGTGTTATTTAAACGTGACTAATTCTCTCCTTATATGTGACCTCCCTCATCCATAACCTTTCCCTGATTCTTCCTGCTTGGGTGAAAAGAAAAACAAACAATAGTATAGCATAGCTTATAACAGGAAAGATGTATAGAAACCTGGGTTTAATTTCTACAGTGTATGACCATGGACAAGTCAGTATCTTAGAGCTACAGTTCACTCATCCGTAAAAGACTTGCATTTAATACACAGAATGCCTACCTTACCGGAGTGTTAGAGAGAACAAGGGAATTCATAAACTAATTTAAAGTGGTGAATACACATCACTTATTATTACTAGAAGTGATCTCTTCTTCTTTGGCTCTCCTCTGCCATTCCATGTGACCTTATTTATGCCCTTAATTCTATTCTAACCTGTAGTATTAGACCTATTTGTGTGGGTCTTTCATTAGCAACTAAATTGTAATTTTGCTGAAGATAGGATGCCTTTCATTTTTTTTCTTTCAACTTTGCATCCCTGGTATCTAGCACAATTCTTTGCATATACAGCCCAATTACTAAACATTTTAATAGATTTTTATCAATAGAACCAACATCAAATATTAGTGTTGGACAATTAATCCAACTGAAAACTTATCAGATGCATATTACTGAATTTAATATTTTGGTTTTTTGGGGGGAAATAATAGCATACGTATTTGTTTATAACATCATCAATAAAGGAAGAATAGGAAATATGAATAAATTCAGACAGCTTTTTAATCATTTATCCTAATAAAGAGGAATCAATAGAAAAGAATAACTTGGATGACCTAAAATTATTTTTTATTCAGAATCCCTTTTATTTTATTTTATTTTTTTTTATTTTTTGGGTGTGGGGGAGTCGCACTTGAATGTAGATGTGGATTGTAAATGGTATTATAGGTCTTCAAAGAAAGTACAAAAGCTAGGCTGATCAATAGTGAAAGAAATTGGAAAGCTTCTTGAGGACACTAAGTAGCCATCTTTCTAAGGTGAGTTTGTGGCTCACATCTTCACTAGAAGTAGCAGTCAGAATCACAGAATCTCAGAGTTGAAAGAGATCTAAGAAAACAAGCAAAACAATCTGAACAAATTATCTGGTTTTGAAGTGTTTACTTGACATCTGAACTGAGTGTGCAGGGGAAATCTCCTTGTCTTTTGTTAAGATTTCCTAAATAAAGATAATCCTGATAAGAATAGAATTGAGTGAATATTGATAAAGTAGTTAAAAATAAAGGAGTGATCATGACACCCAAACAAAGTCTATTTGTTTTAAACCAATCTTTTTAGTGAGAACATAAACATCTGCTGTTGCTAAACAGTGAGGACAAACTGTTGTGGATAATTGAGATGAGACAAGCCAAAACATGTACATAACTACATATATAAATGAGAAAAGACATGATTATGACTATGGTTGTATAGAGCTATATAGCTAAATGCTGAGTGACTGGCCACCTGGGAAGGATGGAGGGCAAAGATGTAGTTACAGGATTCTTCTGCATAATTAATTAGGTTGAACGTAGAACATGGAAGGAGTGACAGGACAGGGTTTTTCAGAGAAGAATGAGGAATTCATTCCAGGCAGTAGGAATGAATCGTTTATTGTCTTGGATGTAATATTGGACCAAGCACTTGTGGAAAATACTCTGGTGTAAATGGAAACCAAAAACTATACATTATCAAGTGATGAGTAAAACTTGCAAGGGATGAATCCATACATGCAAGTCTCACCTTTTGAGCGGATTGTCTCCCAAAATTAATTTGAAAGTCAATTTTGGAACCCATAGGCCCAATGTTAGATATGAGTCTTGGTCTCTTTCCCTTTTTTCCTAATTGTTACCAATCTGGGTAAGCTTCTTTTCAAAGAAACTATAGAGTCAACTTCTCTGCCATCACAGAGCTGCCAATTACATGATTTCTTTTTTTGAACTACTTAAATTACAGCAAAAAAAAGGATCAAGGATCACAAATATAGAGATAGAAAGGAATGCAGTGGACATTTAGTCCAATCTCTTCATCTAACAAATAAGGAAATGGAGGCCTAGGGACTTGTTCAAAATTACATAGCAAATATCAGAGACTGGACTTGAAAATTGGTCCTTTGACTCCAGAACTGGTGTCATCTCCATTGCACAATTATGCCTCAGGTCTTCCTTTGCAGTGATGATGCAATCAAACATCTGCTCCTATTGTAGATGTTCCCCAATACTCTGTCCTGGATGTCTTCTCTTTACTTTACATGCCTTCTCTAGGTGACCTCATCAGACCTATGGGTCTAATTATTTTCACCATACATATGACTCACTAATTTATATATCCTGCACAGATATTATCTCTGAAATTCATCTCTGCATCACCAGCTGGTTCTTATACATTTGAAACTCGATGTCCTGGAGATATCCCAACTCAAATGGCCCAAAACAGAATGCAGAGTCTTTCCTTCAAAATCAAACCCTCCTCTGAATTTCCCTATTCCTGTCAAGGGCATAACAGCAATTATCTCTCTTCACATTAATACTGTCAGTTATCTTCAAATCTTCATTCTCATTTGTCCCATATATCCAATTAATTACATGATGTTTCCATGTACACAACAGTTCTGCAACATCTCTTTCATTATAACCACTTCCTTACTTCAGGCTCTCATCATTTCTTGACTAGACTATTACATTAGCCTTCATGCCTAAAATTTCTCCTCACTCCTTTCCTTCCTTCACATAGCTCCCAAAGTAATTCTCTTTAAGCATAGATTTGACAATGTCACTCCCTTACTCAATAAGCTCTGGGTCTTTAAAATAAAATAGAAACTCCTTCATATAGTTAGTAAAGCCCTTGATATTTTGGTACTAAACTACTTTCCCAGTCTTTTTTAAAAATATAATTAATGTATTTATTTATTTATTTTTGTTTTCAACATTCACTTCTGTAAGATTTTGAGTTACAAATTTTCTTCCCTACCACAAGACAGCATGCAATCTGATATGGGCTCTACATATACATTCATATTAAACATATTTTCACATTAGTCATGTTTTAAAGAAGAATTAGAACCAATGGGAGGAACCACCAGGAAGAAGAAACAAAAGAGAGGGGGAGAAAGAGAGAGAGAGAGAGAGAGAGAGAGAACCAATAGTATGCTTCAATCTGCATTCAGTCTTCATAGTTCTTTTTCTGACTGTGAATAGCATTTTCTATCATGAGTCTTTTGGAATTGTCTTAGATCGTTGCATTGCTAAAAAGAGGCAAGTCTGTCAAAGGTTTTGTTTTTCTTTTTTGCAAAGAAACTGGAGTGGTTTACCATTTCCTTCTTCAGTGAATTAAGGCAAACAGAGTTTAAGTAACTTGTCAAGAGTCACATATAAGTGTCTGAAGCCACATTTGAACTCAAGTCTTCCTGACTCCAGGCCCAACACTCTATCCACTGAACCACTTAGCTGCCTTCCATTTGCTTTTAGCTACCTTGCATTTATTTAAATTATCTTTATATTTGTTATATATCCTTATATATGTACTTATTTTCCCCCATGCAATTATAAACTTCTTAAGTGTAGGGATTGTGACATCCTTTGAATTTGAACACTCAGTGAAAGGTACAGTGCCTAGCAAATAAGTATTTAATAACTGCTGATTGATTTATTGATTGAACAATGTAGTATACAACAGATCACACCTGATCATCTGCACAATTCTTTTTCATATCATCCCATTATTCCTCTATAGGAATGCTTTTGAAATTTTTTTTTATTGTACAGATCTATTAGTAAAAAATATTTTCTCTTACATTCCCAATACATATTCATTCCCTTATCTATTGTTACTTGTGAGAACAACTCCCAAAATCTGAAATAACTGTAGAAAGAAATTTATCAGGTCATTTAGTAGAGGACAGTGAACCAGAAAGAAGGAGTGGATCCCTTTCATCCAGACTCTAGAAGGTTTACATTAGACAGGGATGTCCACATAAGAGCCACAGGTACACAGTTAAGCAATTTTGCAGAGAAGGCAACCTGAAAGCAAGGAAGATTGAGATAAATCTGAGTGATTGTAAATATTCAATAAAATTTGGCTGAAGCCAAAACACAAGCTTAGGTAGACCCATCACAAGTCCTGAGTGTAGTAACCCAAAACAAGAATGCTTTGGATGGAGCCAGGACCTGGTTGAATCCCAAATAACTGGTAGCCATCTCCAACATTTCTAGAGAGTTACTTGGGTCAGATGACATATTGAGTGTGGACAGTCTTTAATCATATAAAGTTGGATATAAATAGTGTAATAATTTTCCTGAACAATATAATAAATTGTTTTCCTTCATTATAAATCATATACATGTTTAATATTACTGATATGTCAGATTGATGAATAAAATATTTATAAAGCACTTAAAATATGCCAGGCATTGGTCTATTTTATAATGTAAAATATATCATATAACATACAACAAATTAAAAATTTAAAAGCATGAAACAAAGAATAAGTATACAATATTTTAAAATAATTATTTCATTACATTATAAAACTTTTGACTCATTAACATATTTTAACAATATTTTATCATATTTATTAAACACTATAATAAAATATTGATATTTTAGTGAGAGCATTTGATCAATTATTCTTCAATTAAAATTTTTAACACCATGATAAAGAGATTTGAAGGAAAATTTTGAGATTCAGTTTAAATTAAAAGTGATAGTAATGTGGAACTGACCTGTGATTTCACTGGCATGGGACATTCCTAGGTTAGGAAACTCTAGCAATATAAGTCACCATTTATTGGCAACTGAGAATTTAAGTGACCTCCACAGGTTGACAAAGCCAGTACATTTCAGAGGTGGAACTTGAAACCCAGGTCTTCTTAATTCCAAGGCCAGATAAGCCTTCTATTTAGTCTTTGGTTTTAATGTCTGTGTAAGCTGAAAAAAAGGGGGGGAAGGGGCAGCTAGGTGGCACAGTGGATAGAGGACGGGCTCTGTAGTTAGGAGGACCTGAGTTCAAATCTGACCTCAGATACATAACACTCACTAGCTGTGTGACCCTGGGCAAGTCACTTAACCCCAATTGCTCTCACACACACACACACAAAAAATGGCACCGTGTGCACTGGTGAGAGAATATGTCTCAGATTCAAGTGCATAGTTATATTTTGATTATTTCTGTTTTCACCTATTGAGTAAATTTTACAATAATTTTTGTTTTTACTTTGTTGTTTGATAAAGGTTTCATGTTTAAGAAATAATAGTGTCCTAGTGATTGATTTGTGTAAATAAGAAGCAGATTGGTGATGGCTCAGAAGCTACAGTGGCAAGTAGTAGGAGTGTTTCTCTCTACACCGTTATTACCCCTGGTACACCAAGGGTGAGTGGTAGCAGCATGACTGTCTCTATGATTAATTACCCTAAACTGTCTGAGTAAGTGCAGTGATGGTAGAAATTGAAGACGTAGGACTTTGTATATCACATAATTGTTCAACAATCTCTGAATATTAAATTAAATGTGGGTTCTAATAATGAATGACCTTTGTCCAATGATCAATGAATTAATATGCTACGAAGGAAACACATTCACACGTATAGTGGTACTTCTGATCCAAGTAAAGGCAATAGGATGCTTGATTTAGGAACATCTGGGTTGATGTTTTTGTTCTGCTTCTTACTACCTGTGTGACTTTTGGGAGTCACTTAAATTCTCTAAGCCTCAATTTTCTCACTATTCAAATGATGGTGGTTGAAATAGTTGACTTCAGAGGTCTCTTCTAGCTCTAATTCTATGATCTTATGAAACCAGAAACGAAAAAAAAAAAGGTCAAAGCTAATATTCTGCATTTTGTCCTTGGAGAGGTGAGTAAAGGGTATTTTATCCTGTGCCCAAAGATCACATCCTTTCTGAGCATACTTGGCTTTTTAGCCTTGCAGTGCTTATGATCAATGTTAACAAATAGACCACCTTGAAGACAACTGGCTTCTGAAACTACATCTATTATACAACATAAAGAATTAGATAATTATATGAGAAATCTTAAAAGATCAAAAATATGTCAACATATGATACTAGCTGACAAATATTAAAGTTGTCATTGAGTAGAATAGTTCAATCATATTCAAATATGATTTGGCATGAAGAGAGGAAGAGGTGAAAAGCTTGTAGACTACTCGACACTCATAATTAAAAGTCATTAATATAATCTTTGTGAAAGCAATGATAGATTTTAAAGGCTTTTATCTTAACAGGAAATGAATGATTACTGACATAGTAGTCATTTTACCTGTCTGTTGCAGTCAAATCGTATGTTAGTTACAGCAAAGGTCAGAACCAAGTCCAAGTTAGAAGAAAGAAGGAAGATTAGACACTGTGTGATTACAATTTCTTCAATTTGATCTGTTTTAATAAGGAATTGATTTTGAAAAATGTGAAATGTTCAAAATCTATCACCATTCTAAAAGAAATTTTGCACAGAATAGTCACCACAGTAAGGAGATGAAGTATCCTAGAAACCACCATAGGTAGCAAGTACTTCAGATCTCTTTTTTTTCCCACCTGACTACTTTTATGACCTTTTCCATTACCTCCCCAGGACATCATCAGGAACTTAGTCAACTTGGTAATCACACCTCACCAGTACCTTCTGGTTGAAAGATGATTAATGAGCTCCTCCCCCCCCCAAATATCCTCTTAAGGAAGGCTACAATGCCAGCCATTTTTTCATTTCCCCCTCAGCTTCAGTCCTCCTGACTTCTCCATCATGCTCTGAGACTCACTTTTCAGCTGTTATTGTTTGGTCTCTAATCAGATTGGAAGCTCTTTAAGAGCAGGGACTATCTTCTTTTTCAAATTTTTATCTCCAGAATTTAGCAGTGTGCCTGCAATATAGTAGTCTTTTAAAAATACTTATTGACTGACTGATTGACTTTTCTACGGTAGAAACCAACAGTACAAAGTCATTTTCATGACATGGAAAAGGAAGAAAAAGAGAAGGTTGAAAGACTTTGTGCAGTTTCGTTTTATAAATAAATAAAAAGTACTTGAGAGGAAAATGAAATTTCATGGGTAAGCAACCTACCTAAGTCAAATCATCCAGAGATAATCATCGGATGAAAACTGGAGGGCAACAAAGAGATATGAAATAGAGTATATCTGCTTGGGACAGCTAGGTGGTGCAGTGGAGAGAGTGCTAGCTAGGCCTAGAGTCAGGAAGACCTGAGTTCAAATCTAGCCTCAGACTCTTACTAGTTGTGTGACCCTGGACAAGTCATTTAATCCTGTTTTTCTCAGCTTGGTCATTTGTAAAATGAGCTGGAGAAGGAAATGATGAACCACTACGGTATCTTTGCCAAGAAAACCCTAAATGGGGTCATGAAGAGTTGGGTGTGATTTGAACAACCACAAATATCTGCTAGCATTTCACATGTGTCAATGACTCAATTTGATTTTAGGAAAAATGTCTGGACCTGATCAAATAGATATGTAAGAAACCTTTGCTGGAGGTGAAAATTTTCAAGATAAATCAAAGTTGGAAATGATGGGGTTGGGATCTGGTCTCCAGAAAGAAAAAAACATTGACTTTCCCACGTGGCCAATTCTCTGGCCTTTGCCTGAGGCTATAATCCCATCAACTGGCCTTTCATTGTGGCTACACCCAATCTCCCTTCCTTTGTTTTACCTGTCCATGTATGGCCCCTGGCCATTTCCCACCCATAATCCTAGCTAGGCTCCATTCTCCCTTGGCCATGAGGTCCAGGTCCCAGGAGTTCAGTTCACCCCAGCTTACTCCTAGGTCCCTCCCACGGTCTTTCTGTATATAAGGTCCACCTTGTCTCCATTAAGATGCTTAGATTCTTATAATCTAGCCACTGGTCAGATTCTTACAATAGTTTACTAATGTTCAGACTCCTTAAGAGTCTGCCCAATATGACGGATGTTCTAATAAATGTTGTCTTTGGCTAAAAGAAAGCTTGGATCGAATTCTTTTCGACAGGACTCGCATGTTGTGATTTTGGGGTCCCAGCACCCCTGAACCCCTAAACCGTATCAGAAATACTCTCAAATATAAAAAAAATCATGGCTACTACTTTTGCCCAAAAAGAGACCAAAAAGTCAACAGCAATTATTGACCTTTACATTTTTATTTATAAAATTTTATTTTATTAGAATAATCTCTATCATTATCATAGTTATCCTTGTGAAAACATGTAAAGAGAGTAATCAGGATTTCACTGGCAATCCAAACAGTGGTGTCAAATTCAAATAGAAATGGAGGCAGTAAGACAGCATATTGAATTGGAAAACTACACACTAACATTATCTATATTCTATTGTGTTTTATTTATTTTGTTAAATGTTTCCTAATCACATTTTATTCTGTTTCTGCAGCTGGTGCCTCGGTTCTAAAGGAATATTTTAACAATGACAAAACTGAGAGTTGTGGACAATAACAGATATGTTTATTGATTTGAAAAAAAGGTCCACTTGTGAGAGCAGTTCTGGGTGATCAAGTTTTCTGTATTTAGGTTTCTTTAGGGTATTTTAATCAAAATACTGGCAAGTCAGAAAGACTCTGTAGGGGATTGAAAAGTAGTTTTGTCTGAGCTGTTGGAAGAAACCAAGAGCAGGAGCAGTCAGCTGACAAGAAGCCTTCATTTGCTAGTTTGTGAATGGCAGAATAAAGAGCAATCTCACTAGAAGACTGCTTCAGTTCCAGAAATTTCCCCTCAGGGCAACTAGAACTTGAGAGGTGAAACTTCTGAAAAGAAACATTTATTGTTCTTTATTGCCTTCTGATTAGATAAGAGAAAGCAGAATGGGAAAATTGAGATTTAGCAACCACTAACCCAAATTAATAAAACAAAAACAAACAAACAAAAAATAAAAACAAAACAGTTGCTGCAATTTAATTGGATGATGCAGAATCCTGGTGAGATGAGGCAAGGTCAGATTAGAGATATTTGCCCTGATCAGATAGGCAATTTGAGTTGGTTTCTGGTGAGCTTTGCTTCTTGATTGGTTTTGCTGGTATAGCCAAGAGACAGAGCTAACCTGATAAGCTTTGCAGGCTTCTGTCTTAAAGAGACAGTCTAACTAGGCAGTCTACTATTGTTAAACTTCCAGTGCTTTTTTAATGTTGATTGTAAATTGAAATAACTTGCAAATGAGACATCAATTTGGGAAGAGAAGGGAAGAGGATTTGCCCAGCTAGAGAGTGGTGAATGAGGAATAGCAGATAAGCAGTTATAGTTTCACCTGGTGCAGTGATTCCTGAATGAAGCAAAGACTTGAAAAGCTGAAATTGAGAGTGGTGAGTTACAGCAGTATATGGGTTTGGTTTGTTTTGGTTCCCCACCCACCCACCCAGCCACCTGCATGTGCCTTTGCCAGTTTCCTGTTTTAAGTGGGCCCACCGTCCTCTACAGAAGGTGAGTACTTTGGTAGGGAAATGTGACCTATATTTATCTATGGGTTATGATGTATTTTATTCTTCCTGCATTTGTTTTAATAAAGGAGTACTTGCGGTGTTATTATTTCCTTTTTCTTATTGCTAAGTAGATGATTATGCTTAAAGTCCAAAATTGTTTTCATTGTAAGTGCACCTGGTTTAAGTGGCAATATGCCAGTGGGACTTTGAAAGCTAAAGCAGTGAGGAGGGAGACTATATGCCCCTTCAACAGGATTACTTTTAGAACCCTAAGAAAATTTGAATTATAACCAAGTGATGATCCTTTTCTGGGAATCCCTGCAACTTTGAGGACAGGCTTGAGTAAGTCATCCAGGACAGAAATTAAATAGCTGTCTGCAGGCCTATGTGAGGCTTTGGCTACTATTGTATAGGTGGCCATACTCATTTGGTATAATATAATCATGGCATGATGAATCGCAATCTGGAGACTTGTGTGACATGCATCAGCACTGGTGGTGGTGTGACCAGAAGGTGAATGGAGCTGGACAGACTTATGAAGGAGCAACATTTTCAGACAGATAACCACCCCTATTAATTTATCACTGCCAATCTTACCACCACTTTTGAGTTTGCCGGTACTGGACTTGATATGAAGGAGGACTATGTATGGGTAAAAATGGGGTCATTGTAGCTAGTGGGCAGGGAAGGAATCAAAGTTCCAAACTGCTGGGAGTGGAACAGAAAAGGTTTTTCAAGAGCAAGTGTATTCATCTCTGGACTCCTGTGTAATAATGAAGGTAAAGCTCTGAGCTATATCATAAAGGTAATATTACACAGAACAGGGCAATAAGGTAGTTAGAGTAAAATTTATTATTTGTACTTTATGTCAGACAGTGCCTTTTTTAATATATTTTTATTTTGTTTATATTTCCCAATTACATGTATTAAAAAATTTTTTTTTAAATTTTATTTCTGAATTTTCTTTTTCCCTCCTGACCCTTTCCCCTCATTGAAAAGTCATGGAATTTGATATTGATTATACACATGAAGTCATGCAAAACATATTTCCATATTAGTAAAAAAAAACACAAAAATAAAACAAGGGAAAAAAAGAAAGTTTAAAAAAATGTGCTTCAATCTTCATTCAGAGTTTATCGGTTCTTTCTGTGGAGCTGGACAACATTTTTCATCACTGGGCCTCTTGGATCATTGTCTTGATCAGAGTAACTAAGTCTTTCATAGTTGATTATCCTTAAAATATTGCTGTTACTTTATATAGTGTTTTTCTGGTTCTGCTCACTTCACTTTTCATGGGTTCATATGTATCTTCCCAGGTTTTTCTGAAACCACCTTACTTGTCATTTCTTTCTTCTTCTTCTTTTTTTTATGTTTTTGTTTTTATTAGGCAATGGGGTTAAGTGACTTGCCCAGGGTCACACAGCTAGTAAGTGTAGTTAAGTGTTATATGTCTGAGACCCTATTTGAACTCAGGTCCTTCTGACTCCAGGGCTAGTTCTCTATCCCCTGCGCCACCTAACTGCTCCTTGTCATTTCTTCTAACATAATAGAATTCCATCAGAGTCATATACTACAACTTGTTCATCCATTCCCCAATTGATGGGTTTTCCCTCAATTTCCATTTCTTTGCCACCACAAACAAAAAAAACAAAAACAAAAACAAAAACAAAAACAAAACTGCCATAAATATTTTTCAGAAACAGATCTTTTTTTTTCCTTTTCTTTGATCTCTTTGGGATACAGAACTAGTGGTGGTTTTGCTAGATCAAGGGGTATACCCAGTTTTATAGCCCTTTGGGGATAGTTCCAAATTGTTCTCCAGAATGGTTAGACTAATTCACAACTCTACCAATACTAGATTACTGTCCCAATTTTTCCACATTCCCTCCAGCATTTGTTCATTTCTTTTTTTCTGTCATGTTAGTCAGTCTAAGAGATGTGAGGTGTATCTCAGAGTTGTTTTAATTTGCATTTCTCGAATTAGTAGTGATTTAGAACATTTTTTTTCATGTGACTATTGATAGCTTTGATTTCTTCTGAGAATTGTCTGTTCATATCTTTTGAGCATTTATCAACTGGCGAATGGATCTTATATTTAATGGATCTTTTTTATGTTTAATGGACCTTTTAAAGAATGGCTCTTTGTCTCAATTCTCTGTATATTTGAGAAATAAGACTTTTATGAGAGACACTTACTGTAATTTCCCCCCAAATTTCCTTTTTCCTTCTAATTTTGACTGTGTTAGTTTTGCTTGTGCAAAAGCTTTTCAATTTTGCATATTCAAAATTATCTATTTTAATTCCTATGGTCCTTTCTATCTCCTGTTTAGTCATAGACTTCCCTTATGCATAGATCTGACGTCTTCATTTTTCCGTGCTTCCCTAATTCACTTATGTTATCACCCTTCATGTCTAAATCATTTATCTATTTTGACCGTATCTTGGTATACAATGTGAGATTTTGCTCTATGCCTACTTTCTGCCAAACTGCTTTCCAGTTTTCCTAGCAATTTTTCTCTAATAGTGAATTTTTATCCCCAATGCTTGTGTCTTTGGGTTTATTAAACCCTAGATTACCATGGTTATTTACTACTGTGTACATAATCTATTGTAGTGATCCAACACTCTGTATCTTAACCAATACCAGATTGGTTTGAGGATTACCACTTTGTAATATAGTTTGAAATCTGGAACTACTAGGTCCCCTTCCTTCACATTTTTTCCCCTGTTGATTCATTTGATATTCTTGACCTTTTGTTCTTTCTGATAAATTTCATTAAATATTTCCCAATTATTTTTTAAATTAACAATCATTTTTGGGGGCAGCTAGGTGGCACAGTGGATAGAGCACCGGCCATGAAGTCAGGAGGACCTGAGTTCAAATCCAGCCTCCGACCAAACACTTGACACTTAGTAGCTGTGGACCCTGGGCAAGTCACTTAGCCCCAATTACCTAAAAAAAAAAATAACAATCATCTTTTAAACTTTTGAATTCCAAATTGTCTCTCTTCCTCCTCCTCCTCCCCCCTCCTTCAGAAGAATTGCTAGTCTACTTTTTAAGGAGGTCTCTTTAGTGGATTTTTGTTGACATTGTGTCCAATTCACATTTTTCTTTTTTATTAATTTATTTTGATTTATCAACAATCAATTCCATAAGCTTTTGAGTGTTAAAATTTTTCTCCTTCTCCCTCTTCTTTTCCCTTTCCAAGAAAGAGTACAATCTGATATAGACTATTCATATACATTCCTATTAAACATATTTTTTGCATTTAGTGATGTTGTAAGGAAGAATTAGAACCAATAGGAGGAACCACCAGAAAGAAGAAACAAAACAAAACAGAAGAAAAAAATAGCAACTAGTGTGCTTCGATCTGCATTCAATCTCCATAGTTCTTCCTTTGGATGTGGATAATTTTTTCCATCATGAGGCCTTTGGAGATGTCTTAGATCCTTGCATTGTGGAGAAGGGCTAAGTCTATCAACATTAGTCATCACACAATGCAATTCACATTTTTTTTTGAAGCTTTACTTTTAGTTCTTTTGACGTCATTATCTATTTTTCAGGTTGTGCCTTGACCTTCCCCGTCACCATAGTACCTTTCCATGCTCAGCTTTTTGTTTGTTTGTTTGCTCATTTTTTCAGCATATTACTTGATGTTTAACTTTATATTACATTGGGCTCTGTTTCCAGAATGGAGCAGGCACTGTCCTGAGTTTCAGGTTTTTTATGCTGCTGTTTTCAGAGCTAGTTCTTAGGGTCTGTAAGTTTTCAATGCTTCCAAAATGGTATGTTTAAGGAGATTTGTGGCCTCTGCTCTGGTCTCTACCCAAGAAGAGACCTTGTTCCCCTGCGACAACAAGTGCTGGCTCTGCTTTTAACCCTAGAATTGTGACTATGTCTCTTACTCTTCTGTAGGACTAGGATCCTTTCTCCCTTGTGATAGAATACATGCACTCTTCTCTACCCTGGAACTGTGACTAGGGTCCCTGATCCCCTGTGGCTACAAGTTCTATGGCTCCTTTTGCCCCTGTGACTATGACTTAGGCCCCTGCTGTCCTGTAGCTACTAACTCTAATGTTCCTTTCTATCTTGAGACTGAGGCCAGAGCCCTATCTCCACTGCAGCTGCTCCTCTTTGCCCTTAAACGACAACCTACAACTGTGTCTGGGCTATGCAACAGGGTGCTGAACCCAGTGCCTTCATGGGTCCCCTGTAATCTCTTTTTCACCAGTTGTCCAGAGCTCTTCAGTCTGTAGCTGGCATTGCTGTGGTGCGGCCTGCTCTCTGTGCTCTGGGCCTAACCACACCTCTGCTGGGACAGACCTTTTCTGCTGACCTCCTAAGTTGTCTTTAGCTAGAAAATTATTTCACCCTGAGCTTTTGTTGGCTCTGCTGCTCCAGAATTCTATCTGAGGTGTTATTTTAAAGTTGTTTGGAGGGGAATTTGGGAGAGTTCAGGTAAGTAGCTGCTTCTACACTGCAATTTTGGATCTGTTGCCCCTGCTTGTAGCTGTTCAGACTTTTATGTCTTCTTCTGAGTTTGTTTCTTGATCTTCCATGTTACAATATTAGTGTTGTTGTTGTTGTTGTTGTTGTTGTTGTTGTTTAAATGGTCAGGTTCTTTTTGTTGTTGTTTTTTTCTCATTTTTCCATCCTGTTCCTTGATTTTGAATTCTATGTTAAAGTTAGGCTCTGTTCCCTGCATGGAGTGAGGCAAGGACACTGTTGTAAGTTTCAGGCTTTTTGACATTGCTGTTTTTGGTGCTTCCAAGGTGGTGTGATCAGGGGAGCGGTATGGCTTCTCAGGGTCCCTGATTCTTTGTGACCAAAGTGATACTGGCCCTCAGGACTTCCACTCCCACTTGTGCAAAAGTTCTCCTCTCTACCCTTGAACTATGATCAAGAATTGGGTATAGGCAATGAATTTGCAAAACTACATCTAGCTCTGCATCCAGTGCTAACACAGGGGTCTTCTGTAATCTCTTTCCACCCATTACCAGGTCCTTTTAGTATCTCTGGTTTGAGAGCTCCTGAAGCTTCTGCTTCTACTGTCACCATCACCTTGTCCCACCACTAGTGCTTCATTCATGCGAGTTTTGGGTCAGCCTCCACCCTTGTATCACAGATTTCTCTTTCTGATCTAAGTTGTCTTGGGCAGGAAGTATGTCTCATTCTGACCTTTGGTTGGTTTTGCCACTCCAGAATTTGATTTGAGTCATTATTTTCCTAGTTGTTTGAAGGGGAATGTTTGGAGAGCTCAGGGGAGTACTTTTTCTACTCCTCCATCTTCGCTCTGTCCCTGGAAGTCTCATTCCTTTTATTTTCAAATACTTATTGTTATTTCCAATTAAAAAAAAAAACATTTACATAGAACATACTTTCAACCTGAAGGCTAGAACTTATAGCACTGAAAAAAGTTCACATTAGGAGCATAAAAAGATGAAACTGAAACTGGGGAAACTTATCTGGGCAGAAGAGGTTTTTTTTATTTGTTTGTTTTTGTTTTCCTTCCAATAAGCATATTTGCTAACAAAACAGAGCAAAGGAAATGAAAATCAAAGCATTCATTTGCAACACACTGTCATTTTTAGCAACTTGAAAAATAAACTTTGAGTCACTCTTCCAATCAGCCTGTCCTCAGCTTGTTTTTGTTTTTAACAAAATCCATTTGAGGAGAGGATTCTGGGAAGATGGTGGAGTAGGTCAGAATTTTCCAAGCTCTCAAGATTTTCCCCTACAAAAGAGACAAAATAGCATCTTACATCAAACAAAGTGCAAGTAAAAAAAAAATAAGAATATAGGGGCACCACAGGGGTCTTGCTGGGACAGTTTGAGAAGATCAGAAGAAAAATCCCAGGACCAGGTTTGGTCCTGTGAAGAGTAAACACCTCCAGGCTAGGGACCCACTTAATAACAAGCAGGAACACCAGACCCAGTTGTGTTGCAGAAAGCAGCCTGGGCTAGAAGGAACCAGTACACACCCAGTGAGTGCGGAAGCAGTGTGGGGTAGATGGCCCCTGGCTGTGGGTACTTACTGGAGACTAGAGAATTGGCTTTGGTTCCAGGCTAGAGGTGAAAACTGAAGATCTGGGGCAAGAGGAACCATTCTCCATATGCCAGCGCTAGAGGCAATTACAAAAATTAAATATTACTACAAAAAATGGAAAGGCAAAGGAGAAAGAATACAATCATAGTAAGCTATTGTGGGAATGGAGAAGACTGGAGTTCATTTTCAGAGAAGGATATTGAAGCAAAGAAAACCCCTTTTGCCCCAAAGAGTAATGTCAAATGATCACCTGCCCAAAAAGAATTCATAGAAGAACTTAAAAAAGACTTTAAAAATCAAATGAGAGAGATGGAGGAAAACTTAAAAAAAAAAAGAAGAATTCAAGAAAAACAAGAATATGAAAGGAAAGTCAATCAATTAGAAAAGGAGATCCAGAATATTAAGGAAGAAAATGACACCTTTAAAATTAGAATTGGGCAAGGCAAAGCCAGCGAAAGTGTAAGAGATCAAGAAATAATTAAAAAAAAGAATAATGAAAAAATAGAAGAGAAAGTAAAACATCTTATAAGAAAAACAACAGATCTAGAGAATAGATCAAAAAAATAAAAATAATCAGATTAACTGAAAGCTATGATCAAAAAAAGAATCTTGATATAATAGTAACAGAAATAGTTAAAGAAAATTGTCCAGAGCATTAGAACAGGGGCAGGGGGTGGGGGATAGAGCAGAAATAGAAAAATTCCATTGATTACCACTTAAAAGAGATGTTATGAGGAAAACTCATAGGAATATTATAGTCAAATTCTGAAACCCCCAGTTCAAGGATAAAATATTAAAAGCAACAGGGAAAAAAAAGCAATTTAAATATGATGGTGCCACAAATAGAATAATCCTGAATGAAAAAAATATGGACATTTGATCAGCTCTCAGATTTTCAATATTTTGTTAAAAAAAAACCTGAACTTAATAGATTTGACATACAAGATCCAAGAGAAACAAACATAACAAAGACTGATTATATGTTATTCAATAAAGACAGACCGTTTACTTTTTATAAAAATGTAAAACGCAAAATGTATGTCTAACATTCTCATTAATAATTGGGTAGCTCATAAGAAAGATTTAGGTAGACCTGAGTATGATATAACTTTAAAAAGTAAAACCATTTAGGAACAGCTAAAAAGAAATTATTTTATACAAATGAGGTGCAAGAGGAAGAATCGATACAGGGGAATTAGATGAGGCAGGAGGGCTGGTAGTTCTGGTAACCTACTTTCATCGGGAATGGGTTTAAGAGGGAACAATACATGTATTTTTAGAAGAATATTAAAGTCTTCTAAATTTAGAAGAATTAAAATGGTGAGGGCATAGGGAGGGGGAGAGGACAAGGGAGGTATCTCTAGAGGAGAAGGTGAGGGAATAGGTTATAGGGGGCTACAGAAGGGTGTTTAGTTTTATGGGAATGGGAGGATAGGGGTGGGGTCCTTGGAGGTGAATAGGCTAAGTAATACAAGGGCAAGGTAGTGGGTAGAGTAGAGAAGTCAGGAGGGATAGAAAACAAGAGATATGCACAAACAAAAATAAAGGTCAGCAATAGAATTGGTTTGGAAAAGTATCTGTCTATATATATAAGGATATATATATATACACATATATACATGTACATATATACATATATATGAGGATATATATACATATATACACATGTGTGTGTACATATATACATATATATATATATATATACACATATAGCTATAGAGAAATATGTTTGCATTCAATTGTGTCCTGGAGGAGGGGATTGGGAGAAAAAGAACAAAGTAAAAATAAGTGCGTAGCAGAGAACAAAGTCCATTTACAGTTACAGGTTAATAATACCTTTAAACTTATCACATCACCAGAAACAATGTGGTTAAGGAAGTGACCCAAGTTAATTTTTTAGTTGTTTTATTTTATTTTATTTTTTTATGAATAGACAATTTAAAGCAACAATCCTCTTTCTAAAGTAAATTCTCCCTTCTCTTATTTTTTTTTCTTTTTAAACATTTTTATTTAAAGTTTTGAGTTCCAAATTCTGTCTCTCCTTCTCACCCTCCCCTCTTCTCTCCTTGAGACTGTAAGTGATCAGATATAGGTTCTACATGTGCAATTATGTAAATCATTTCCACGTTAGTCATTTTTTACAAGAAGACATAAAACATAAAAGAAAATGAAAAATAGCATGCTTCAGTCTGTATTCAAATAATATCAATTTTTTTCTCTGAAGGTGGATAGTATGCTTTCTTATTAATCCTGTGGCGTTGCTTGGACCATTGTATTGTAGGAGAAGAGCTAAGTCATTCAGAGTTCTTCACTGTACAATATTGCTGTTACTGTGTTCAATGTTCTCCCAGTATTGCTCACTTCACTTTGCATCAATTCATATGTCTTTCCAAGATTTCTTGAAATCATCCTGGTTGTCATTTCTTATAGCACAATAATATTCCATTACAATCATATACCACAATTTGTTTAGCCATTCCCAAATTGATGGGCATTCCTTTGATTTCCAATTCTTAGCCACCACAAAAAGAGCTGCTATAAATATTTTTTGCAGAAATAAGTCCTTTTCCTTTTTTTTTTTAATCTCTTTGGGATATAGACCTGGCAGTGATATTGCTGGATCAAAAGGTGTGCATAGTTTTATAGCCTTTTGAGTGTAGTTCCAAATTGTTCTCCAGCATGGTTGCATCAGTTCACAACTCTTTCAACAATGCATTATGTCCCAGTTTTCCCACATCTTCTCCAACATCCAGCATTTTCCATTTTTGTCATGTTATCCAATCTGATAGATGTGATATGGCACCTCAGAGTTGTTTTAATTTGCATTTCTTTAATTAATAGTAATTTAGAGCATTTTTTTCGTATGACTATAGATAGCTTTGATTTCTTTGTGTGAAAACTGCCTGTTCAAATCCTATGACAATTTATCAATTAGGGAATGTCTTGTATTTTTATAAATTTGACTCACTTCTCTATGTAGTTGAGAAATGAGACCTTTATCAGAGTTACTTGTTGCAAAAAAATGTCCCCAATTTTCTGCTTTCCTTATAATTTTGGTTGTACTGATTTTGCTTGCGCAAGAACTTTTTTTTTTAATTTATATAAGAAAAATTATCTGTTTTACATTTTGTAATGGTATCTATATCTTCTTTGGTCCTAAATTCTAAGTGAACTTATCCACAGCATTCAAAACTTCTCCATTTGCTGTAACTGATGGTTCCACATGTAGATGGCGTGGTGGTAGCTGATGGAGAACCTGTATTTTGTTGGTGTTAATTGTTCGACCAAAATTAGCACACGCAGCAGAGAATCAAAACATACTTTGTTTCATCTCAGCTTCAGAGGCTGCATTGAGTGCACAATCATCTGCAAACAGACAATCATGCACCCACACTTCCTCCACTTTGGTCTTGGCTTGTAGACTTTTCAAGTTGAAGAATTTACCATCAGTGTGATAATTGACCTTGATGCCATGTTCATCGTCATTGAAAGCATTTGACAACATGGCTGAAAACATCATGCTAAAAACCATGGGAGCAAGCAAACAGCCTTGTTTCTCTCCATTGGTGACTGGGAAAGCAGGAGAGCATTGTCCATTATCCAGAACCTGGGCAAGCATGCTGTCATGAAATTGATGTACAATGCTGATGAACTTCTTTGGGCAACCAAATTTTGACATATTTTCCATAAGCCCTCATGACTGACAGTATCAAAAGCCTTGGTCAGATCTACAAACTTTTTATATAGACTATGTGATTGTAAGGAGAAAAGATAGACAGAATGTGAGAGTGACAAAGGCAATGCATCGCAGAGTACTGGACTGACCATGGAATTAGTCTCTCCAAGCTAAATATTCTCATTCAACAAAAGCAGTGCCCCCAAGGCAAAATGACTTCCAGAAGAATTAATGTCAACAGATTAGATCTCTTCTCTGAGTCCGAAAAGTTTATTGCTAACTTGGGGGGAAAGTTGAACCAACACTCAGTTGGCAACAGTGGAGCAGAAAATGAATGGGCAGCTTTCAGAGAGTTGGTGTATAGCACTGCATTTGCTCATCTGGGTCAGAACACTCACAAACATCAGGACTGGTTTGATAAAAATGATGGAGAAATTCAGAAGCTGCTAAATTAAAAATGAGAACTCCACAGAATTTACCAGCAGGATAGTTCATCCATCTCTAAAAAGGGAGCATTTAATTCCATCAAAAGTGAAGTACAGGTGGAACCAAGATGGCAGAGGAAAAGCAGTGACTTGCTTGAACTCTCCCCCAAACCCCTCCAAATACCTATAAAAAATGACTCTAAACAAATTCTAAAGTAGCAGAACCCACAGAAAGACAAAATGAAACAAATTTCCAGCCCAAGACAACCTGGATGGTTGATCAGAAAAGTATATTGCGTCAGGCTGGGAGAGGAATGCAGTGCAGCATGGGAGCACAGACCACAACAAACCTGGAGCAGGTTTCAGAGGGCTGAATCGTGGGCAGCTGTGGTGGTTTCCAGATTTCTCAATCCACAAATGCCAAAGACAATTTAGAAGGTCAGTTTGTTTCTGAGGTTAGAGAGAAGCACAGGGTCCCAGCCCCATTCCAGGAGCTTGGCTCTGGTGTGGCGGCAGCCTCCTGAGCTTCTGGCACACAGACTGAGGGGGAATCGAGTGGCTGATCAGAGGGGGATTGCAGGGATCTCTCTGCTGGTGCAGGATTATCTTGCTTTGCCCGTGCTTGGATCTGGGTCACAGTTCTGGGTGGCGGTCCTGGGGTGAGGAGAAGCACTGGCACTTGTAGTGGCTGTGGAGAGGAAATCTTCTTCACAGTTGCAAGACGGGAAAGAGTTCTTGTGGTCACTCATAGAGCAGAACACAGAAAAGAGCACAGAGGACAGAAAAGGAGTAAAGACCTCACCCTTGATCATAGCACCTTGGAAGAACTGAAAATTTACAGATCCCTAGAAGTATTTCTCAAAACAGATGCACAAAACCCCTGAAGCTTGGGTCAGTACATTCTCCACACTGGAAACAGACCTCTACCTTAAACAAAGAGTTTATTACTTAAGTAATTGGCCAGGATCATGAACAAGCAGTGCAAAAAGAGTCAGACTATATTATCTTACTTTGGTGACAAAGAAGATCAAAACATGCAACCAGAAGAAGACAATGAAGCCAAAGCTCCTACATCCAAAGCCTCCAAGAAAAATATGAATTGGTCACAGGCCGTGGAAGAGCTCAAAAAGGATTTTGAGAAGCAAGTAAGAAAAGTAGAGGAAAAACTGAGAGTGATGCTAAAAGAGACCCAAAAGAATGCTGAAGAAAATAACACCTTAAAAAATAGCCTAACCCAAATGGCAAAAGAGGTCCAAAAAACCAATGAGGAGAAGAATGCCCTAAAAAGCAAAATTGGCCAAATGGAAAAGGAAGTCCAAAAGTTTACTGAAGAAAATACTTCCTTAAAAATCAGAATAGAGCAATTGAAAGCTCGTGAAAATTTGAGAAATCAAGGCACTGTAACACTAATTCAAAAGAATGAAAAAATAGAAGAGACTGTGAAATATCTCGTTGGAAAAACAACTGACCTGGAAAATAGATCCAGGAGAGAGAACTTAAAAATTATTGGACTATCTGAAAGCCATGATAAAAAAAGAAGAGCTTAGACATCATCTTTCAAGAAATTATCAAGGAAAACTGCCCTGATATTTTAGAACCAGTGGGCAAAATAGAAATTGAAAGAATCCACCAATCACCTCCTGAAAGAGATCCCCAAAGGAAAACTCCTAGGAATATTGTAGCCAAATTCCAGAATTACCAGGTCAAGGAGAAAATACTGCAAGCAACCAGAAAGAAACAATTCAAGTATTGTGGAAACACAATCAGGATAACACAAGATCTAGCAGCCTCTACATTAAGGGACCAGAGGGCATGGAGTATGATATTCCAGAGGGCAAAGGAGATAGGACTACAACCAAGAATCACCTATCCAACAAAACTGAGTATAATCTTTCAGGTAAAAAATGGTCATTCAATGAAATAAGGGACTTTCAAGCATTCCTGAGGAAAAGACCAGAGCTGAATAGAAAATTTGACTTTCAAATACAAGACTCAAGTGAAACAAGGAAGAGGTAAACATGAAAGAGAAATCATAAGAAGCTTATTAATGTTGAACTGTTTACATTCCTGCAGGGAAAGATGATATTTGTAACTAATGAGTCCTTTGTCAGTATTAGGGTAGTTGGAGGGAAAGAATTGTATGTATGTATGTATGTATGTATGTATGTATGTATGTATGTATAGATAGATAGATAGATAGATAGATAGGTAGGTAGATAGGTAGATAGATGTGTAGTCAGATATATACATAGATAGATAGAGGGTACAGGGTGAGTTGAAGATGAAGGGGTGATATCTGGAAAATAAAATTAAGGGTGAGAGAGGATTATACTAGAGAAGGAAAAAGGAAGAAGTAGAATGGGGTAAATTATCTCACATGAAGCAGACAAGAAAAGGCTTTTACAGTGGAGGGGAAATGGGGGAAGGTGAGAGGGAATGAGTGAATCTTATTCTCATAAGATTTGGCTTAAGGAGGGAATAACATACACAATGGGGTGTGGAAATCTATCTTACCCTACAGGAAAAGAAGAGGGGAAGGGGACAAGAGAGCAGTGTGTTGATAGAGGGGTGAGCAGATTGGGGGAGGGGATAATCAGAAGCAAACACTTCTGAGGAGGAAAAGGGTCAAAAGAGAGAATAGAATAAATGGGGGGTAGGATAGGATGAAGGGAAATATACTTAGTTTTTCACAACATGACTACTGTGGAAGTGTTTTGCATGACTACACATCTATAACCTATATCGAGATGCTTGCCTTTTCAATGAGGGTGGGTGGGGAGGGAGGAAGGGAGAAAATTTGTAACCCAAAGTTTTAAAAACACATGTTAAAATTTTAAAAAAAAAGGAAAGTGCAATCAAAGTTTAGAGAGATGTAGAATTCTTGCCTCAGTAAGGCCAATTAAATTCAGTTTTATGCTGATAGTAACAATCCAAAGTGCTTTTATGATGCCTTGAAGGCTCTTTATGGGCCAAAGACCTATGGTGTATCTCAACTACTCAGTGCTCACATTGATTGGTGATAAGGACATGATCCTAGAGAGATGGATTGAATACTTCCATAGAGTTCTCAAGAGACCATCCTCAATCAATGCTGAAGCCAATGACCTTTTACCTCAAGTTGAAGTCAATCCCTCTCTAGCTGAAGTTCCAACTGAGGAAGAGGTTTTGAATGCCATTAGGCTCCTTTTGCGTGGCAAAACATCTGGTGCTGATTCTATTCCAGCTGAGATTTACAAGGTAGGGGGTCCATTGTTCATACAAAAGTTGACTGAGGTTATAAGGTGAGAGGAGATTATCCCTCAGGAGTTCAAGGATACCTCCATTGTCCATCTCTATAAAGGTAAAGGAAATAGATTGTCCTGTGACAATCACAGGGGGGCTTCTCTCTTAGTCATTGCTATCAAGATTCTTGCCAGTTCTCCTTAATAAGCTGATCCCTCACCTTGAAGATGGTCATCTACCTGAAAGCCAGTGTGGCTTCAGAAAGGGCTGATGAATGGTTGATAGGAGAAATAATAATATATCTATTAACAATTTAAAATACTGATGGGAAACAAATGAATATGGGGGTAGATTGAGTACTTTAGACCCATAGAATTTCTATCTAACCTTTACCTACTTATACATCTATTCTTAACATGTTCTTTAGGGCTTTTATACCAACAGTGAATATAAATATAGGTTCCAAAGAATTTAGTAACTCCAATTTCCTCCACACCTTGAGTAGGGAATAGAACTGCCCAAGCATGTACTGGAAAGATAATGCCATTATGCAGAAAGGAAGGCATTTCACTGCACTGCTGTGTATTGGCAATAGAGCTACTTAACCTGTACATAATCCAGGTCAGAGAATGGTGTTTGATGCCAAACTAAGGTATTACCCAAGGCAAACCAATTTAACCAAGTGAGTCTGACTGTTCTGGCCAGGGGGAAGAGTTGTCCTTTAGCTCCTGGAGGACCTTGAACTCCAAGGAGAAAGTTAGATTATGTTTCCTTAGTTCTCTTTCAGTATGCCATTAGGACATGTGTAGAGGCAAGGCTACATAGTGGCTAAATTGCTTGGTTTAGAATCAGGAAGACCTGAGTGTCAATTCTACCTTTCATACTTCCTAGTTTTGTGCCCCTGGGCAAGTCATTGTGTCTTAATCAACTTCCTAGGAATTATCTGTTATGTAGTAAATTGTTCTAATCTACTTTGGTAGACTAAATGATAGAAGATTGTAGGGTTCTCCAGCCTGGAGTTCCCAAGGTGAGACAATCCAATCTCTCTGTATTGCTATATAGCAGTAAGATTTCATGAGGAGCTCCTGTTAGGTTTAAGTCCATTGACATGGTGCCAGAATGAGAAGAATCAAAACCAATATACTAATATTGTGGAATAGATTTCTGTAATTTCCTACTAACTTTTCATAGGAATAACCCTCAAGAGTTGGGCTTTTATTTGGGAAGGAAATAAAAAGAAAAAAATAATCAAAGCAAAAAGATATGTAGCCATTGCTCTTGTTAATCATTTACTATATATAATCCCATTTTGTAGTTCATTAACTTAGTCTGACATTCCCCTCCAACCTTTTGCCTCAACCAAGTGGTGTGAGTTGCAAGCATGAGAAGTCCTAACTTCTATTTATTTTATATTGTATTATTCTCCCTAATTACTTGTAAAAACAATTTTGACATTCATGTTTTAAAAATTTTGAATTCCATTTTGCTCACCACTCCCTGCCCTCCTCCCCATCATTGAGAAGGTAAGTGATTTGATATAGGTTATACATGTGCAGTCATGAAAAACATATTTCCAAGTTAGTCATGTTATGAAAGAAAACAGACAACAAAACAAGGAAAATTAAAAGAAAAGATAAAGAAAAAGTAAGCTTCAGTCTGCATTCAGAATCCATCAGTTCTTTCTCTGGAGATGGATAGCATTTTTCATCATAAGTCTTTCAAAATTGTCTTGGATCAATGTATTGCTGAGAACAGATAAGTCATTCACAGCTGATCATCATATAATATTGCTATTACTGTATACAATGTTCTCTTGGTTCTGTTCATTTCACTTTGCATCAGTTCATGTAAGTTTTTCTAGTTTTTTCCCCCCTAAAACCATCTCCTTGTCATTTTTTGCAGCACAATAATATTCCAACACAATCATATACAACAACTTGTTCAGCCATTCCCTATTGATGGATATCCCCTCAATTTACAATTCCTTTTTTAAATTTTGAACTTATTCTTTTTTATTATTAATTTATTTTATCAACAATCATTTCCATAAGCTTTTGAGTTTTAAATTTTTCTCTCCCTCCCTCTTCACCTTCCTCCCCAAATCATCTTGGGGACAGCTTGCAATCTGATGTAGACCATATATATATATATTCCTATTAAACATATTTTCACATTAGTCATATTGTAAGAAAGAATTAGAACCAATAGAAGGAACCACAAGAAAGAGGAAACAAAACAAAACAGAAGAAAAAAAAGAGCAAATGATATGCTTCAATCTGCATTCAAATTCCATAGTTCTTTATTTGGATGTGGATAACATTTTCCATCTCGAGACTTTTGGAGATGCCTTAGATCTTTGCATTGTTGAGAAGGGCTAAGTCTATCAAACTTAGTCATTGCATAACATGGCTGTTACTGTGTACAATGCTCCCTTGGTTCTACTCACTTCACTCAGGTTTTTCTGAAGTCTACTTGCTCATCATTTCTTATAGCACAAAAGTATTCCATTACATTCATATACCACAACTTGTTCAGCCATTGCCCAATTGATGGATGTACCCTCAATTTCCAGTTCTTTGCTACCACAAAAAGAGCTGCTATAAATATTTTTGTACATGTGGGTCTTTTTCCCATTTTTATGATCTCTTTGGGATACAGCCCTAGAAGTGCTATTGCTAGGTCAAAAGGTATGCACATTTTTATAGCCCTTTGGACAGAGTTCCAAATTGCTCTCCAAAGTGGTTGGAACATTTCACAATTCCACCAACAATGCATTAGTGTTCCAATTTTCCAACATCTTCTGCAACATTTATCATTTTCCTGTTTTATCATGTTGGCCAATCTAATAGGTCAATTTCCATTTCTTAACCAACACTAAAAAAGCTGCTATAAATATTTTTGTACATATAGATCCTTTTCCTTTTCCTTTTTTTTTTTAATCTCTTAGGGATACCAACCTAGTAGTGATATAGGCTTGTCAATGGGTATGCATAGTTTTAGTCCTTTGGACAGAGTTCCAAATTAATCTACACAATGGTTGAAATCGTTATACCACTTTACCAACAGTGCATTATTTTCCCAATTTTCTCACACCCCCTCCAACATTTGTCATTTTCCTTTTCTGTCATATTAACCAATCTGATAGGTGTGAGGTCTTACCTTGGAGTTGTTTTAATTTGAATTTCTCTAATCAATAGCAATTTAGAGCATTTTTATCTGGGTTGTATGAGAAAATTAAGGAAAATTCAGGGTCCAAGTCTCATAACCCCAACACTGTCATTTCAGAATATGTTTTGAGGCTTGATTTAAAGTTGTTTCAATGGAAGTTGGAGAGAGCTCAGGCAACTTTCTGCCTTTTCTCTACCATCTTGGTTCTGCCTCCCCACCTGAAATTTCTTGGGGAAAAAGTGAACAGTTTGAGGGGGAATAATCCTATTTGGCTTTAACTGATATTCCTAGCATGTAACTTCCTATTTGTGTGTCTTTGGACAAGTCCTTTCACCTTTCTTGGCTTCAGTTCCTGCTATCAAGTTAGGCTAACTAGTCTCTGAGGTACCTTTTAGCTCTAAAACTGTAAGTAGTATCTGATAGCTTTGCTTATTTTAAATTCTGATTTTGGAGAAAGAGGGAAACAGTGGTGTATACCCTTTTTATTAAAAAATAAATTTCCACAGGCTTATAATCTAGGCTGGTGGGGAGGCCAAGACTAGTGTGTCATTTCACCTTAGGTGCTCTAAATTGCTCTAGGGCAGGGGTGGGGAAGTTTGGATTCAGTCAAAGGATGAAGAAATCCCATTAGTTTTAGTGAAAGGATTTCTCTACCTTTCATGATGTTCTTGATGGGTGGGCAAAGTTAAGAGGTAAGCAAAGATAAGATTTGGGGAAGTTGATTGTAGGCAGTAGATTGATTTGGCATCTGAGCTAGATATTGGAAGGTATCTTATTCTTTACCTAGTCCAATTCATTCATGAAGGACAAATATCATATATAGTATTCATACCTGTCCCCCTATCCCCACCCCACCTTTGGCCTGATTTGTGGGGAATAGAGCTAGAGTAGAATAACAACTAGATGCAGAATAGAGAATAGTCACTTTTGGTATGTAGTCATTTTTGGTGCTGGGAGACCTGACTCCAAATCTCAGTTCTGATATTGCCTACATGATCTTGGTCAAGTCATTTAATGACCTCCCTCCCCCAGTCACAATTCCTGATCTTTAGAGAAAGGCAAATGTATTAGATGTTCTCTAAGTTCCCATCCAACTCTAAATCTATGATACCATGGTCTATGAAACTATAAAGAATAGTTGAATAAGAAAGAGGATTCATAAATGGTATCTTTCAAAGGTAGTACAGTTCTAATGTCATTTGTCTTCCTACTAAAGGCTCTCTCCATGAGTATAAGAGGTTGATATTCTTTCTTCAGGATCTTGTGAAAGTAATTGAAGAATATCCCTCAGTTTAACAACTTGCTAGTGAGCTTAAAGAGTCCTGAGACAATATGGAAAAAATAATATAAGATTGAAGATAAAAAGAAAATAATTTTGAAGCAGCAGAAGTTGACTGATACTGGGATCAAAAAATCAAAGATCAGAAGAATAGGGTACATAGAGTAAAAGGAAGATAGAACATCACTGAAATAGGGGAGTAATACAGTAAATATGAGATTCATTCCATAGAAAGCAAATGTGGGAGTTTTCATGAAGAAGCAACCTTTCATATTCAAGGTAAAATAAAGAGATTTCACAGACAGTAGCAGGTGTGAAGAAATGTGTTAATGGACTCAAGAGAGAAATACAAATCTTGATATTGCTGAAGGGTATGAAAGTGGTCATATGGAGCCCTTCTATGGCCAGTTGGGAGGCACACTTCACTCTAGAGCATATACCTGACTCTGCCAAGACTTATCAAAGCTGCCAACCACAACCCACTTCTGTTGATACATATATATATATATATGTATGGAAATGAATGGTATTGCCAAAAGAAACCTGGAAAGTATCTTTAGTAATTAAGAAGTTCTGGACAGAAAACCCAAGGACTCAGGGGCACAGGTGGTGTTTTCATCTCTTTTTCCAATTGAAGTTTTAGTTTTTGGAAGAGAAAAGATAACATGGCAAGTGAACAGCTGGTTCTGTAGATCATGGAAAAGAATAGGATATGGTTTTATGGGCCATAGGTTAAAATGCCAGAATGATAAACTCATAGCTAGGGATGAGATATATTTCAAGATTTAAGGTAAGAACATTCTTATCTAGAGACTTACCAAATTGAATAAGAACATTAAAATGATTACGGAAAGGGAGGGAGAAAATTATCTGGAAAAGCACTAAAACAAGATACTATGGAAAATATCAGGTAAAAAACAAAAATGAAAATAAAAATGAAAAATATGCCAAATTATTCATAGGAGGAAATTACTTGGAAGAGGTTGGTAAAAATGTTTAAGCCCTAAGCATCTATATATCAAAGGAAAGAGTACGTCTAACAAAGCAAACAAGATTTTATCACAAAGAAGTATATAAGACCTTATGATTATCAATGTGAATTTTAGACCTACAGAAATGACATAAAATACCTTGTTGTGAAGAAACAAATCAGAAAAATAGGGAGGTAGAGCAATTGACCTAAGGACAGAATTGCACTAAAATGAATTGGGGTAAGGATTTTATTTTTCGTAAGTTGACTTCCTTAGTAAATGAGAATGAAAGGAAAGGAAAAAAAAAAACAAATATTATCCCTGAAGGAAGTATAGTAGAATTTTTGGATTATTTTTAACCACATTATGGCCTATTCAGGAGAAGAAAACATAAATAAGATTCATAGCCATTTTAAAGAGTTCAGTCTAGCTATACACAAAGACAAAAAAAAGACAAATTACTTAAAACTGTATAATATATCAACTGTCATATGAAATTGTATGGACAGCTTATGGGACTGTCTCTTGGTACAAGCATCTTAAATAGACATCACATCCATCTGATGAACCTGGGTTTATAACTACAGGAGAAGGAGAGAAGGCTAGATTTCATCTGGAAAACTGCAATGCTTTTAATGGTTCCAAAATTCTCTCTGAAAAAAAATCACCTTCATTTTTTTAGCAGAAAATATGCATCACATAATGTGATATGGTTAAGTATGATGGAATTCTTTGACCTCTGACAAATGTTGCAGGTCATTCAAAGAAGAAAGGGAAAAAGAGAGGATACAAGACTTTATTAAGTACCTACTATGTGCCAAGTACTGTGCTAAGGATTTTAAAATATTATCTTATTTGTCAATGCAACAACTCTGGGAGGTAAGTGCTATTATTGTCCTTATTTTACAGTTGAGGAAACTGAGGTAGAGATAAGTGACTTGCCTAGGTCACACAAGTCTAGCACTCTCACCTCTGTGCTTCCTAGTGAATGAAGGGCAATCTAGAGGTCCATGTGGGTGTAAGGCTGTAACACTTGCATAATTCATATGAAAGGCTGAAGAAGGAGTTCATGAAAGATCATATGATTTGAAAAGAAGATATGTCCATCCTGTATTGAAAGTGAAGACTAAGTATTGAAAAATCCATTTGTTCCAATGTTATCTGTGATGTGACAAGAGAAATATAGCATAACTTGTTCAGCCATTCTCCATTTGAGGCCATCCCCTCAGTTTCCAATTCTTTGCCACCACAAAAAGAACAGCTGCAAATATCAAGGAATTCATTTAGTCATTTATGTATTCAGAAACTTTTTATTAAGCACTTACTACATCAACGTATTACACTAGTTGCTTCAAGAGATGAACAAGGAATGAGAGTAGATAGTAAGCCCTTAAAGAAATTAAAATATATTATGATCCATGAGAAGTGTATAAAATAGACTATATATTCATAACAGAGGCATGTGCTTGTTCACAATGACAATGTGCTACTCAGAAGCCAATAACTTCATCTGTGTTAAAATACTTAGTTAATAGCTTTTTTAAAATTAAATTTTCATTTATTTCTTTTGAAGAAAATATAGTTTTGTGCATAGGTTATAACATTATAAAATCGAGACAACTCACGGACAAAAAGATTAACTCCCACATCTATAACCCATCTCTGAAAAAGTTTATATGGAACATCTATCCAATCAAAACCAACATGCTTCCTCCCTTGAAATGTCATCCAGGTTTTATCAGGACAATCTCCAGACTGCATGTTTTTCTTGGAATGTTCTCTGAGACCTCTGTCAGTGATTCCATGACAGGATTAAAACTCCCAGAGTCCATTCAAATGGCAGGGGAAAAGAGAATGGTGAGAAGCTATTTGAACATCTTTTTTTGTGGCTTGTTGTCTCCTCCTCTTCCTCTTACAACTTCTTAGAAACCACCCAAACCTTCAAAGTTTCCTCAGCCTCTGCCACCAAAGCCTCCTTGGCCACCAAAGTCTCCATGATCACCACTGCCCTGACCATTTTCTTGGCCTCCAACGCTACTGGTCTTGGTCCAGTTCAGAGTTACTTAGATTCCATCAGTCTCCCCATTTTCTGTCTTCTTTGTCTTTCAGCTTTAGCATCTTCTTCTGAGTTGAAGTCCATAAAACCAAACCCTTTAGATGACTCTGTCTCCCTGTCTGTGAATACCCTGGCAATCACAGAGCCATAAAATTAATCTTTTATTGTTTCTTCTGCTGTATCTTTGGACAGATCTTTGATGAACAATATTTTGTAAAAGTGGCTTCTTGGAGTTGGCTGCATTAGCTGTTTTCTGTCCCTTCAGCTTCAGCCAGATGGTTCTGCCTTCAATTTTGATGTAGTTACAAGAATTCAAAGCTTCTTTCACATCTTCCACAGAGGCAAATTCAATGAACGTGTACCCTTTAGGTCAGCCTTGGTTGTTCTTTATACAACAGATATTTGGGGAAGAGCATCCTTACATCTCAATCTTTCTTGTTTTCTCTCTCTCTGTCTCTCTCTCTCTCTCTGTCTCTCTCTCTTTCTCTCTCTCTCTCTTTGTCTCTCTCTGTCTCTCTCTGTCTCTCTCTCTCTTTCTTTCAGCTTCATTTCAGAGCCAAGCACTTTGGAGCCACTGATTTCCAAGCACCTTTTTTATGTCTTCAGGGGACTTGAATTCCACATAGCCAAACTTCCTGGGGGCAATAATGTGGGTGTCCACAATGGTAAGGTCCTTTTTTTTTTTAGAAGTCTGTGATGCCAGGTTTTTAGTTCAGAAGCTGTTTTGTTGATGTTCAGATAAGCAGCAAAGAGACTGAAAATTTTAGTGCTTCAGTTCCCAATTTTTGTTTCTTGGCTTCAGGGGCTTTGTGTTAGTTCATTTCTTTTTTCTCTTTTCCTGGTTTTCTGATAGGCTCTTCCTCCTCCTCTTCTTCTTCTTCCTCCTTATCTTCCTCCTCCTCATCTTTCTCTTTTTCCTCCTCTTCATATTAGTTGGTGTTCTCAGCTTTCCCAGGGATAGTTTTCACAAAAGCAGTCTTCCCTTTGGGGAGTGTGTCTCCACATCTTCTTCTTTGGAGTCATCCACATCTTCTTCATTTTCATCACTATCCTTCTTCTCTTCATCTTCTTCCTCCTCATCCTCAAAGTCTTGTTTGGCTGGACCTGTGTCCATTTTTGTAGGTTTGGGTGGCTCAAATTCTTCATCCTCCTCATCTTTACTGTCCTGTTCTTCAGATTCACTGTCCTCTTTCTTCACGTTCTTCTCATTGTTTGCCTTTTTGGTGGGGTGGGAGTGACCACTTTTGTGGCTGGAGTGGCTCCTTTCTTGTTTGGTGTGATATCAGCTTTTGCTGGGGTGGCCACTATTTTAGCCTGGGCCACGAGCTGCCTTCCTACCAGGAGTCATGACTATTTTCTTGGCAGGTGTGGTGGCAACAATGGCTTTTTTGGTTGGTGGTACCATTTTCTTTTTGCTGGTATAGCCATAGCCTTCTTGCCCTTCTTCTGAAGGGCTACAGCCTCTTTTCCACCGCTTGCTTCATCTTCTGACATGTCCTCATCCTCACTGTCTTCTATCTCCTTTGGGGGAGGAGCCATTTTCTTTGGCTCACCTTGACTTTTAGTAGCCTTCCTGAGATTCACCATGGTGATGGCATGTGAATAAGGGGTTGAGGGTAGATCTGTCAAAGGTCCAGACACATAAGTGGCTGGGGAGAAAGAAGGGAGTAGTTCATTACCTAGCAGCCCTTTGCTGGCAGATACTGAGATGAAAACAATAATAGCTTTTATTTATGTAATACTTTAGAAAGTAAGCATTGTTTCTTTTGGTCTGGACTTGTGCTTTCATTGAGGTGGGGAACTTTCAATATGGAAGATCCCTTACCAACACACACAATTTATTATCCTAGAGAGTTTCTGGTGGCAAAGAGACACCAAGTTACTGTCTCACAGTCACAAAAACTGGCATGTGTCAGAGGTAATAATAATGATAATGATGATAATAACAACAATGATAATAAGCATTTGTATACTGTTTTGTTTTATAAAGTGCTCTAAATATATTTTTATCAATTGATATTCATACCATCCCCATGAAGTAGGTCCTATTATTATCCTCATTTTACAAAGGATAAAACTAATGGTAAGAGACCTATAATTAATGGATTTGTCCAGAGTTACTAAGCTAGTAAGTGCCTGAAGTAGGCCTTGAACTACCTTCCTACCTCCAAAGCCAGTCCACTGTCCATTATGATGAACTGCCTCTCAAGCTACATATATATATATATATATATATATATATGTATATATATATATATATACATATAAGTTTTAGAACTAGGCAATCTAATACTCCTAGAAGCAAAGTGACTTGGCGGTGGTTATACAGCTAGTAGGTGTCCTTTGTGGAATTCACACAAAGGTTTCTTAATTCAAAGTCCAATGTCATTTCCAATATACCACTTTCCCTCTTTTTGTTACAAATATATATAGTCAAGAAAAAAAAATGCCCACATTATCCATGTCAAAAAAGAAAAGAAAGGAAAAGATAGAAATATGCTTTTATCATTTCTATATCTGGAGGTTGGTAACATGCTTTTTCATGAGTCCTATGGAATTTTAGTTGGTCATTGTATTGATCAGAGTTTCTAAGTCTATCAAAGTTGTTTACCTTTACAATATAGTTGTTATTATATAAATTTTCTTCCTGGTTCTGTTCCCTTCACTTTGCATGAGTTCTTAGAATGTTTCTCAGGTTTTTCTGAAGCTCTCTACTTCATAATTACTTATATCAAAATATTGTTCAATCACTTTCATATACTATAACTTATTTAGCCATTCTCTAATTTTTGGTTACTTCCCTCAGTTTCCAACTCATTGCCACCACACAAAATGCTTCTTTAAATGTTTTTGTACATGATTCCCATTTTTCTTTCTTTGGGCTTCATAGAATATAGAACTAGTAGCAATATCACAGCATTTGTCATTTTCCATTTTTTTTAAACTCACAATGTTTCTTGAAAGAATTGAAAAGATCAATAAGAACTAATGTTCAGAATCCATTCTGAGTGATTAGCACTAACTCTTCTTAAGCCATTTTCTTAAATCATTCTTATAGGTGGAGTCTGTTTAAGATGTGGTTTAAGTGTAGTCTTTCCCAGAGGTGTCAAAATGCAGCTGCACAACACTCCTGAGTGCTGCCCAAACCAGATTAAAATATAAGTGGGACAATTTTAACAAAATGATTAAAAATACAACAGAACATAGATATTATTTATTTGTGATTTTCTAAATCAATTGATGTACCACAGGGATCATTATGTACGTTTTAGTGGACCCCGTTTCTATTTGATTATGTCTGTAGGCAACCTTAATTACTTATATTGTACATGAATTAGTTTGTTAGATATTTCTTTTAAGTTATAGATTTACTTTCTCTTCATTAAGTAGAAGGCTTATGTCCCCCAGAACAATTTTTTAATTAATTTATTTTTAGTTTTCAATGTTCATTTCCATAAGCTTTTGAGTTTTCAATTTTCTCCCCTTCCCTCCCTTCCCCTCTCCCTAAGATGGCATGCAATCTGATATAGGCTCTACATATACATTCATATTAAACCTATTTTTACATTAGTCATGTTGTAAGGAAGTATTAGAACCAATGGGAAAAACCATGAGAAATCAAAAAACAAAATAAAACAACTAAAGAAAAAAAAGATCAAATAATATGCTTCAGTTTGTGTTCAGACTCCATAGTTCTTTCTCTGGATATGGATAGCATTTTCCATCATGAGTCATTTGAAGTCATCTTAGATCCTTGTATTGCTGAGGACAGCCAAGTGTATGAAAGTTAGTCATCACACAATGCGGTTACTACTGTGTACAATATTCTTCTGGTTCTGCTCAATTCACTCAGCATCAGTTAATATAAGTCTTTCCGGGTTTTTCTGAAGTCTGCCTGTTCATCATTTCTTATAGCACAATAGTATTCCATTACATTCATATAACACAATTTATTCAGCCATTTCCCCAATTGATCTCCATCTCCTCATTTTCCAATATTTGGCCACCACAAAAAGAGTTGCTATAAATATTTTTGTACATGTGGGTCTTTTTCCCACTTGTATGATCTCTTTGGGATACAGACCTAGAAGTGGTATTGCTGGATCTAAGGATATGCATAGTTTTATAGACCTTTGCACAGAGTTCCAAATTGTTCTCCAAATGGTTGGATCAGTTCACAATTCTACCAACAACGTATTAGTGTTTTAATTTTCCTGCATCTTCTCCAACATTTATCATATTTCTGTTTTGTCATGTTAGCCAATCTGATAGGTATGATGCAGTATCTCAGAGTTGTATATATATATATATATACATCAATAGTGGTTTTGAGCTTTTTTTTCATATGAGTATAGATAGCTTTAATTTCTTCATCTCAAAACTGCCTGCTCATATCCTTTGACCACTTATCAATTTCCCCAGAACAATTCTGCAAAAGGAGGAAATTGAATTCTATGAAAATTGTGTGACAGTGGTCACTAAATCACAGATACTCAGAACTACAAAGAATTTCAGAAATGATCTTGTGCCATGCCCCCACCTCTCACTTATCCCCTGCCTAACAAAGGCCCTTTCTTTACACAGTTCCCCAGAGGTGGTCTGTCAGATTTTGCTTGAAGACCTCTAATGAAAGCAAATCAACCACTTAGATATACTGCTCATTTCCTGATGAGGCAGCAATGTTTATTGAGAAAGGCACAAGATTTAAAATGAGAGGACCTTCAGAATAGGATCAATAATTTTCAGGGGTACATATCAGATTATAGATCCAATGAAGGGGGAAAAAGCCTCCCTTAATTTTAGTTGCCCAAAAATTAATCATCAATCCATCGGGAGGGATCTAAATTGGAAAGTGAATTTGTCCATCTCTTTAATTTTATAGGTGAAGCCATTTTTGGTTTTCACTTGTAACATGAGTTAGGAAGGAAGCACAGACCTCATGGTTCCCAGTTTAGGTACTTGTTACATATTGCATAAGTAGTTTAGAACTGCAGAACAGAGTGTTACAGGAGAATGAGAGGGAAAGATCAGTACTTATCAGAAAAAAACTTCACTGAAGAAGTGATATTTGAATTGAGTATTAAATTATGGTTAGGAATCTAGTAGGCAAAGATTACAGCCTGAAATCAAAGGCACTAGGATAGGAAACCACAATACATGTTCAAGGAGCAGAGAACTTAGGCAGTGAGATGAGTAATATAAGAGAACACTGAGGTCATCTCTTCCATAGTGTTTAATAATAATAATAGTAACTGATATTTTATGTTTCAACTTTTAAAAATTATGCATATTTTCTCGTTTGAAACTTAAAACACAAACCTGAAGTAGATACTATAGGTATTTTTATCTACATTTACAGATGAGAAAACTAAGACTCAGGTTAAATGACTTATGCACAGCCACACAGTTAAGCAAGTATCAGAGGCAGTATTGCAAGCCAGGTATACCTAATTTCAAATTCAGAACTCTTTTCTATCAGACTATTACACTATACTTCCTTATTTTTCTTTTTTTTGGAAGTTGCTGAGGGGGTTCTTCATTGATTGCTGGTTCAGGAATTTAGGAAAAAACATAACAAAACAAAAAGAATAAAATTGGCTCTTCCTACAGGCACCCCTTCTGGTTATGCTTATGCTAAAGTGGGCTATTGGATTTCTGTCTGGGCAGAAATACAAGTCTGTCTCTAAACGTCCACAATAGAATGTCAACTCTACCTCCCTTTCATCTGTCATGCTGAGCTCATGGCCCTCAGTTTAATCAACAGTACAAAATATTTGCACTATCAGCACTTGCTAGGGTATTTAGTTATGAATAGAATGAGAACCAGCACCTGTTGACATCTCATTTAACACATCTGATACTGGAAAGCCATGACCTAGTAGGCATTCTAGCAGTCTATTTATTCAAATAGCCCCAGTTTTATCTCTACATTAAGATGGATGGTGAAAAGGCAGAGATATTGGTGCTTGCTTTCTCTGCCCATCCCTGGGATGTCTTCCCTGAATTATGTTCTAATGCTTTCTCCTTTGGCTTTATCAAATGTTTATATAAGAACCATAGATACTTCATCAACGTACTATATCTTCTGTAGAAATGGCTGAAAATGCTCTCCATGAAGTTACTCAGCCTCTTTATATGATAATTCATACCTGAGTTTAATTACTGGGGGTGGGGACATAAAAAAAACACATTACTGTTATGAATTTATATATTTTCTTTGGTCAAAAATGTAGAAAATAATCATATATATAAAGCATTTTTAAGTGCTTACTATATTCTAGGCACTGTGGTAAGAGCAGGTAATACAAAAGCAGGATGGTCCTTTTTTTTTTTTTTTTTGATACCAGGTCCCTATCTATTCCAGGCTGGAACTAAAGTTAATGTTCACAGCCCTGATCATTCACTGATATGCATGAAAACTTTGACCTGATTCATTTCTGACTTGGATCAGTATGCTTCTTTTGGGAGAGAGCAGTGGCCCCCTCCTCACCATGTTGATGCATGTCAAGGTTTGGACACCTAATTGGCTTTAGCCCCTACAACAGCTCAGAACTCTAAGCTTAAGCAAACCACTGGTCTCAGCCTCCGTGGTAGCAAGAATTATAGACATTTTGTTTACTACAATTTCTGGTAGACTTACTATAGGATAACAAAATATAGAGGGGAGCTGGCAAATGGTAGTGATAAGTAGAGGAGTGGATAGGGTATCCACACTGCAACTAAGCAGCTATTATGGGGATAAAGCAGATTGTTGTGTTTGGAGAAGACCAGAGGAAGAGCCAGTGGAAGAATAAAATTAAAAGAATTAGAATTTCACAGGAATCTTGGTGGAAGGGATCTCAGTGGACCTTGCAACATATATGAAGGAATTATTGCATATATCAATGAAATACCAATTATAACACTTTGACTTAACTGGTAAACAATCATTGAGCCTCTCTTTGAAGACCTTTATTGAAAAAAAATTTATCAACTGGGCAACCCATTTCACTTTTAGTCAGCACTAATCATTAGGAAGTTTACCTAAGCCTACTTTAGACAATTAAGCCTAAATTTTTTTCTTCACAACTTCAACCTCTGGTTCTGTTCTCAGTGGCCAAACAGCAAATCATATCCCTTATCTACATGACTGCTGGTCAAATGCCTGAAGACAAATATCATGCCTCTCTTCCTCCCACTCAAGTCTTTTCTTCTTCAGGATGAACAGCTTCTGTTTCTTCACCTGATAAATATATAGCATGCACTCAAGGATCTTTGCCATTCTACTTGTTTTTTTCTTCTGTATTCTCTTGACTTTGTTGAGAACCTTCTTAAATATTTGTGGCCAGAACTTGTCACAATATGATGTGAATTCAGAAGTGATCTGACCAGGGCATAGTACAAATAGACCACTATTTTCTTATTCTCAGAAGTCATGTTTACTTTAATGCAGCCCAAGATCATGGCAGCATTTTTGACTGCCACATCACACCACTGACTCATATTGAGCTGGCACACCACTAAAACCAATCTATGTATTTTTCAGACAACTGCCATCTAACCATGATGTTACAAAATATAAGGAAACATCAACCTTTTCTTGAAGAAGCCATGCCTTCTTTCTCTTTATTGCTTAGAAAAATGAGAACCCAATGTAACAATTTACTTAAGTCAAATATGTTTAAAAGCATTCTTTATTCTTCCTTTAGATGGCATCAGTTTTGTGTTGTACTTAAGCAGTTTCTTGGAGAAGTAACATAAAGGAAAACAACAAAGAAATAAATTGAGTCTGTGACATAGCAAGTGTGAGGGACAATATGCAAGCTTCTCTTGTGTTCTATTGGTCTATATACATTGTCAAAATATCTTGAGGAAGGCTCTGCACATGATGGGTAGACCAAGAATGGGATATATATATATATGTAAAAGAAGTCATGGACAAAGGTTGCACAGGATAGGCAACTCTATAGCTAATCTTGGTTACTGACCTATGCTTTTAAAGGAAACATCTCAATCATTTAGATCACAGATTCATTTAAGTATTAATGTTTCTTTATATTTTGTAGTGTATTTTTTTTTCAGCCAAAGACAAGGTTTATTAGAACATCCACCATATTGGGCAGACTCTTGAGGAGTATGAACATGGGTAAGCAATGGCTAGATTATAAGAATCTAAGCAGTGGCTAGATTTTAAGAATTTAATCATCTTAATGGAGACAAGATAGACCTTATATACAGAAAGACTATGGGAGGGATCTAGGAGAGGCCAAGTAGTCCATGAGGTAATAAATAGAGTTACCAAGGGTGGGAAGTGGCCTGGGGCCATAGGGAGGTAAGACAATGGAGGGGAGATTGGGGGTAGCCACAATGAAAGGCCAGTTGATGGGATTATATTTGGCCATGTGGGAAAGTTCAGGGTTTTTCCTTTCTGGGGCCCAGATCTCAATCCCATCATTCCCCCCTCAAACAAATGGGACCCAAATTCTTTTGGAGTAAGGGGAAAAGGTCTCAGCTTCTGAAACTGCTTCCTGCTGGCAAGGTGTGCAGAGCTGTCCCTGCCTCGAGGGGGTCCCAAAGAGGAGGTTGACTAGAACTGAACACAGGCTGCATCCAGGGAACGATGTGGGGACATTGGCTGGTAGTCACTGTTTGCTACCAACTGTAGGTGAATGGCCTGTAGTCTGGAAGACACAAATATGACAGAAAAGACTGCAGGGCCCAGATATAAAGTAGTGACTAGATTTAGGGCCCAATGTTGAGAAGATAAAACATCCTTAGCTCTGTTTGGATTCAGATAATTCAGTTTTCCAACCATGCAGTATCAAATCCACCTCATAGCCAGACTCAGGAATAACCAGGTGGGTAACATTCCCTTTCAAAGGAACATAATGGGGAAACTGAGACAGGAGGATCCCATCTTAGACTGAGGCTAAAACTGTGCTCTCAGCTTTTTCCAATGCTGACTTCCCACCAGTATTACCTTCTCTGAGTAGCTTATGGCATTTCTCTCAGATGGTGGATTATTGATTATCGATGGATTATGACCCATCAGACAACTCAAAATAAAATCCTATGAGCTTTTACCTCAAACAGCAAGTTTTACTATCACAGCTTAGGAAAAACTTTTCCAAGATTTACATCTCAAACTTAAATTTGTCCTGGTGTAAAAAGTCAATCATTAGAGATTTCTATACACTTGCGAATTTTCAGCAAGCCATACATAACCCAAACAAACTTTTTGGCTAGTTTACACAGTAAAACAATAACCAACAACAGCTAAATTATTTCAGCGGTAACCAAATTATGAAAAGTTGCTTGACATAACTGTTACAGAAAGTTAAGTTCACCAATTTGAAACTTGAAACAAACCCATTACCAAACAGATGACTTCAGTTTTGTTTAATGCATTTCCAAATTACACAGAGAATCAACATCTCATCATTAACAGTTAAAACTACAAATTTAAAAGAGCGTGCTCACCCAAGTTTGGAGGCTAGCTTCTTTACCTTGAACAGGATGTGCTGAACCTGGGTGATGCTTCCAGGCAAAGGTTGCCCCAGAGTCCAAGGCCATTGCCAGTGGGGCCCATGCTGTAGCTGAGGGGTAAAGGGTGAAACTCTCTTCTCCCATGAGAGGGGTTAACAGATACCCTCTTGACTCAAGGGAAGGGAGAGGGAGAAAGGAGTGACCAGGGTTGTACAGATGATTCAAAACTCATTAATGATCAATCACAAAACCACCAGAATCTGCCAAGATATTTTTAGCTGTTCTAACTTTCCCTGTAACCTCCATGAAGGAGGATTCAGAGGTGCAGAATGAAGGGAGTAAGTAAGCCTCAGGGAAACAAAAAGCAACTGCAGTTTTCCCCAATTCCCTAGCACCAAAGGAATTAACAGATACACTTCTGAATAGGGCATCCATCCTCATCCTCTATGCTGTGGAAGGTGTACCCAGATCCATGGCCTTGACCTCACCCAGTGGACCAAGAGCCTGAGAGCATCAGGCCCAGTGCTAAACAGCCTCATAACTGTCTGCCAGAAAAGCTCCTCCAAGCCTTGGTGCTTGAAGAGTGACCCCAACTGTACAACAAGAAAGGGGGGGAGGAGGCTTACATAACTTCCAGTCTTGGCTGAAGAAGAACTTGGGGTTAGACAGTTTCCCCAAATAGGCCACCAAAATGATGCGGTTTAGGGGTTCAAGGGTCCTAGGACCCCAAAATCACAACACGCGGATCCTGTCCGAAAGAATTCAACCCAAGCCTTCTTTCAGCCAAAGACAAGGTTTATTAGAACATCCACCATATTGGGCAGACTCTTGAAGAGTCTGAACATGGGTAAGCAGTGGCTAGATTATAAGAATCTAAGCAGTGGCTGGATTTTAAGAATCTAACCCTGTAGTGTATTTATCTGAGAACTGCATTCAGAAATTCTGAGAATAAGAGATCTACAAAGTTTGATTGGATAAATAAATGAGTTAGTTGATAATAATATAATTATGAAGCAGATCAACATTTGTTTATTTCCCACCAGGCTACACTCCTGGACTTCATCTAGCCCACATGCTGGGTACCTCCCCCACCTCCTTTTCAGATTCTTCTTCTGTGTTGTCTCCTCACCATCAGATTGTGAGTTCTTTCAGGGCAGGGGCTGTCTTTTGCCTTCTTTGTATCCCCAGGGCTTAGCGTAGTCCTACCATATACTAAGTGCTTAATAAATGTTTACTGAATGATTATGTGACAGGTACTGTGCTAAGCCCTGGGCATACACAGAAAGACAAAAATTTAATAGGTAGTTTCAAAGAAGTCTCATTTTAATGGGTGAGAGCATGAAAAATATTGGACATACATATATATGTATATATATGCTTGTGTGTATGATATATATACATACATACATACATATATATGTGTGTATGTATATATATACATATATATGTGTGTATATATATATATATAGTCTAAATGAAAGTAATCTCAGAGGGAAGGCACTAGTAGTGGAGGAAAATGGGAAAGGCTACCTACAATAGATACAATTTTAACTGAGTTTTGAAATAAGCCAAGAAAGTCAGGAAGTATATATTGGGCATAAAGAACATTTGGGTCATGGGGCACAAACATTCAAAAGACAGAGTTTGGGACATGTAATGCTGTATTTGAAGAACAGTGAGAAGGCTAGTGTCACTGGATGGTGGAGTATGTGATGGGGAATAAAATAAAGAAGACTAGAAAGGTAGGGAGGGGCCATGTTGTGAAGAGCTTTAAATGTCAAACATAAGCATTTATATTTGATCCTAAAGGTAATATTGAACCACTGGAGTTTATTGAGTAGTGAGGTGATATGGTCAGATCTGTGCTTTAGGAAAATCACTTTGGCAGCTGAATTAAGAATGGATTGGAGTGGGGGACACTTGAGGAAGGGAAAACAGTAAGTTCAAGCCTGAAGTGATGTATGTCTTCACTAGGGTGGCAGATGTGTATGTAGAGAGAAAGGTATATACCAAATAAAGATGGTTGTATAGGTTTTTATTGCTAAATTATAAATAAAGACATCCAGTTCAATTCAACTTCACAAAGATTCATTAGGTGATTATGAAACATAATGGCATAGTGAGTAGGATGTGGGCTTAGAGACATGAAGACCTAACTTCAAATCTCGTTTCTGACACTAGCTCTATGACCTTGGGAAGTTACTTGACTAGGGCAGCTCTATCAGACTTATCTTGAACTCTCATTCCAGAACTTTCTGGTGCTGAGGAAATCAAAGATCCTTAGTGTATTTCATTGCTTAACACCTATGCTATGCAAAACTGTGCTAGGTGTTAAAGATACAAGTAAAATAAAAATCTAACAGTTCTTATACTTCAACAGTTTACATACTGTTGACATGTCTTATCTTTCTGTCATTCATTCATTCAAATGATATTTTTAAAAAAATTTCATGCTCTTAAAAATGCTGCCTTTTTCAATGATTCCCCTACACTTACTCACTTATAAAACAATTCATTATAACAAAATGCAATTTAAACAAAATAAATCACACATGTGTGATGTCTAAAATGTGTTTTGCTTTACTGCTAGTCCCCTGAAATCACAACTGGAAAGGAATATAATGTAGGTCATGTTAATTCTTAGGAGAGGTTCTTAAAATACCTCTTTATCAGAATGCTATTTGATCAATGCATTTTTAGAAAAATTTTAGGACATACTAGATTTAATGGGGGAAAAGAAATTTAAGGCTTTACAAAGAGCACAAAAGAAAATCTGCATTGTATCTAGGGGGAACATCTTGAGGACTCCACCTAAAGGACTTACAGGAGCTGTTCATTATCTTTTGTTATATGTTCTCTCTAAACTTGAGCCCACTTTCTCTTGGATTCTATGTACTGGTAAGAGTGTGTCACAGAAATTTTTTGGGGAAGGGTATGTTGTAATAACTATTTTTAATGTAACACCTTAAGGAAATAACTCTTTCTAAAAGCTAAAAAAAAAAAAAGAAAAAAAAAGAAAATTCTGATGAAGTATCCCATAGTGAGTAAAACAAAAATGCCAAAAAATCCAGTCTTCCAAACTTCAAAATACGTAACACAAACCCAAAGGCAAAGCTATTATAACATAAAAAAGAACAAAACCCCAAAATGAAATTTCCAAACAGCAGCTTTTATTGTTACAAGTTATGACAACAAAACTCTCTGTACAAATAAGTGAGATCTTGAGAGCAATTTAACAATTTTATGTAATTCCTTTACCCCACCTGTGACTTAGCATATAAATTAGGTGACTCTAGAGTTTAGAATCTCTGGAGTCCTGAAAAAAAAAATACTGCAGAGTACAAGAGTGCCCTAGGGATATGCCTAGGGATGGATTTTGTACAGCAAAGATATCTCAACCTTGACAAAAGCTCATGGTCACTTTTAAGATTCTATATTACTTAAAAAGTTCCACATATGTATTTTAAGGCTTGCGTGTTTGAGTTATATCCAAAGTTGCATCTCCACAATTCTCCGCTGTGAAGACAGGTAATGTAGCCAGAATCTTGCTGCTTTCTGACAATAACAGCAAAATCTCAGCTGAGAAGGAAATTGTTACATGGCCTATAAAGCTGCAGAGAGAAAAAGTATGTTCTTTCCTTCAGGGTAAGTTTTACATAATAGACTTATAAGAGGCTCATGTGATAGAAAACTATGAAATCAAGTCCCATTGCATGTTGTCAAATCATTTATACTCTCCGTTTCTCAGATTTTTTTAATCTGCACATTGTCATTGCATCTTTCATAGATCACTTTGGCAAGATAAATGGGGAGAAAGTGCTTTCCAAGTATAGACTGTGGTTGAATAATGTAACTGAAGTGATGTCTAAGCATATGGAACATTCTGACAATAGGCTAGTAGTTGAGGAAAACGTTATTGGAAAAAAGACTGAAAATACTCTTGAACTATCCATGTTGCTTTTGGTATTTTGGTGAATCTATGATGTCATTTATGGAGTTTTGTCCTATAATTTTACAGATTACCAGCTTGTCCACCCTCTCCAAATTTGGTCCACATCTTTGTATAATTGTGGCTTTCCTTTATATGTCTTGACATTGCATGGATAATATTGGAGCAAGTAGACTCTTCACCTATTATCCTTTGCTTTCACTATGTGATGAACCCATATTTACTTTCTTGTCCTTCTGATCACATTGTTAATGACAATTCTTGTGTGCAACTACTCATTTGTATTTTGTTTCTGCCTTCTTACACATATCATGTGCCACTCTATTTTCCTTTTGTTGTTCAACTGTAATTTTAATTTGGAAGCCTACATTGATTAAATTTAGGACTAATTCATGAAAAGGATATTGTTTTTGTTATTTAAGGGAAAAAAAAGTTAGTATTGTATCATGGATATTCTATCCCAGTTAGGGAAAAGATAAAAATAAATTCAAAGCTAGGAAGAAAAAAAAAAGCTTAAAAATGTGAAAAAATACAATGTTCCATTAAAACAATTCAGGCTTAACTTTTTAAAATAAGTCATTGATAATGAAAATTTAGAAGGAGGAAAAGAATATATACTAATTATAATAATTTTGAACACAAGTTTTACTAATAAAAATCAATTACCATAACAAGAACACTGAAATAGTATAAAGAGAACATTGATCATCAAACACTTGACTTACTTGCCAAGCCATCAAATGTATTGGTCAAGAGCAATATTGGTTTAGGCTGTAAACTCTCATACACACACACATACACACACACACACATACACTCACACACATACTCTCACAGGGAAAAATGCTGGAAGATTATACGTGGCATTTCTTTATAAAACAGAAAGAAACAGTAGTAGGTAAAACCAACTTAAAAAAGGTTGGCAAAAGATCCAACTAAGGAAAGTCATTCTGAGGGCATTTAAGGATAAAAATGGAAAGAGGATAACAAACAGAAGAAGGATGAATAAGGTTTGCAAGGATTCCTATAACAAATTTCACAGAAAATGGTCCACCATGCTTGGATTCTAACATTACAAGCCAGCCTATTTTTATGAATCTAGGAGAAATAACACTACAGAGAACACAGAGTAATTTCATGGTAGAGGTGAAAAAATTTTGAAGGAATTGTAGAAATAGTCAAAATATCTTAAGGTGATCAAAACACCAACAATGTGGGGTCAAAAAAAGGTCTTAGACCTATTAATATTAAAAAAAAGAATGAAGCCAAGAGAATATTGACAAGTACTTCCAATATATTTGCTTTCATTTCTATATAAAATATTTTATGAACTGAACTTATTCACACTTTACAGACATATTCAATGAGGATATTTGTAGGGAACAAGCAGACTTTTCCATAATAGGCTATATCTTTACAACTCTGCAATTGACTGAAATAAGTTCAGAATCCAAAATTCCACTTGGCTTATTGTTGACTATGAAAAGGCATTTGATTCAATAGCACAAAATGCTGTCTTTAGGACTCTCTTCTAATAATTCATCTGACAAAAAAGACCTTCAAAATATGCAAGATTCTTGGAGAGAAAGAACAGCAGAAATAACCTTGTTCAATGACCCTCTATGGGGGGGGGTGAAGAACAAAAGAAGAGGAAAGAAAAGCAGACATATGCTTGCCAAAGGTGACCATCACTCTCATGGAAAAGAATAAGCATAAAGGCTAAGTGGAAGACAGAATCACTGCAAGTTGTGAGGTCGTCCAGATATTCACATTTATGTATGATATTGGGCCAGTTGAATCAAGCTTTATAATGTAGAAATTTCTAAATGAGATTCATAACCCATTAAATTAGTTTGGTTTAATCACCAACACAATGAAAAACAAAACAAAACAAAAACAAGATGAAAAGTGCTTATGGTCCATATTATGGCAATAATGAGTTTGGAAAACCTATGGAGTTCGTACTTACTGGTATGTTTGTATATATGAACATGCATAACTGACATAATACCATATGCAGAAAAGAATACCTGGATGACCTCATTGCCTATAACTTTTCAATTTAAACTTTATGCTGAATCTGTTACATGATACTGATGATCACCCTTGGCAAACATATGTTTCCATTTTGAATAAAATATTTCTATTATTCTATCTCTCAAGGAATCTTGCCTATTTTGATGTATTCATCAAGATATATGGTTTGAAGAGAAACCTTAAGGTGGCATTTTGCTCTCCTGAATCAAACGTCCTTTTATTGTCAACAAGCAATAAGTGTGGTGGGGTCTTGGACTCTGAACACATTTCACTCAGTTGTAGAATGGTGAAGATGTGGTATATTTTGGAAGATTCTGTTTGTTTCCTACATATACCCTCACAGAGTTTTGCCCTCAATGTTTGAATACATTACGCTTACAAAACATTTGCTTTAGAAATATAAGTAGACATATAAAAAAGTAGTTATTAATATTTTCTGAGCCCCTACTTTTTCCTATTAATAGCTCAGATAATTGCAAATGCTTATATACATATATGCATTTGTGTGTTCATATACATATATGTGTTTATATATATTTATATGTACACACAGCTATTTGTTCTTTTTTCAGTTGTATCCAACTCTTCAGGATCTCACTGAAGGTTTTCTTGTCAAAGGTACTGGAGTGGTTTGCCATTTCCCTTCTCTAGCTCAATTTTACAGATGAAGAAACTGAGGCAAACAAGGTTAAATGACGTGACCTGGATCACACAGTTAGTAAATGTCTGAGGCTAAATTTGAACTCAGGAAGATGAGACCTTCTGAGTCTATTCTATCCACTGTGCCATCTAGCTGCCTAGATACATATGCACAAATACACATATATGCATGCACATATATAAGTATGTGCATATATACATACTCATAGATATTTGTAGACACATGATGTGTATATTTACAAACACAGAAGTATACTAGTGGAAAACATGACACATCTACTAATTATCCTTCACTCCATATGACCAAGCTTATTGTGCTTTTCAATTGCAAATTTATTTTATGAAATCTTTTAGTTGTTTCTTATAGTTCCTTATACGATATGTGTTATAGCCTACTATCATGTACCTATCCATTGACTTGTGTAATACTCTTTTTAAGCTTTACTAGAGAGTAATATTTCATGACTTATCGGTAAACACCAGTAAAACAGTGTGTATATGTGGAAATATAGATATACATATGTAATAAATATACCAAGAAAACAGAAAAAAAAATATAAAAGTTAAATAACATAAAATGATGTATTAATTATTTGATATACAGTCACATAGTGTTATAAATGTATATGCTATATATGTTTATATGTATGTGTGCATATATATGTGCATATGTGTATATGTGTATGTGGGGTACTGATTGGTGAAAGCTATAACAAAGCCACAGTGACCAGTATAAGACCTTGTATGTCAGGACATCTACCCAGCAGCACTGGCTTTGATGCATGGGGTTCTGGACTCAAGCCCAATATTAAGCAGTAAATCAAAACATTAGTTTAACTGTGATGACATTTGTTATGATGCTTTACAGCTCCTCCTCCTTTTGTTTTTTTTGTTTTTTTTTTGTGAGGCAGTTGGGGTTAAGTGACTTGCCCAGAGTCACACAGTTAGTGAGTGTTATGTATCTGAGGCCAGATTTTGAACTCGGGCCCTCTTGACTCCAGGGCTGGTGCTTTATCCACTGTGCCACCTAGCTGCCCCACTTCATCTTATTTCTATAATTACCACTGGGCTTTTTCGAGATCTTTGTGAGGTTCCATTGAATCATCTGACTGCCACTGCACACTGAAGATTGTTAAAACTCTTGGCAGGGACCCATCATTCTGTCCTTATGTAAGTAACCCATTATAATCATTAAACTTCTATTATAATCACAATGGAGCTCCTGCCCTCTTTCTTCAGTAGTGCACTTGCTCCACTGTTTGGGGCACAAACATGAATATCAATGTGCAGGGGAATTCTGGGCCCCTACGGTGTGTGTATATCTATCTATGCAGTATCTATATCTAATTTATATCTATACCTATGTATATTATTCAGCCATTACTACATTCTTTCAATGAAATAAAATTTCTCCCTCAAATAAAAGTGTGATGTACACATATTTTTATTTGAGGAAGAAGTTTGACTTCACTGAAGGAACTTTGTTACTTCCCAAAAGCAATTCATTCTTTTGTTCTCCTTGAGGTTAATTCTGATCCTGACTTTACGTTCCACTCCTATTGGTGGTCTTAAATTCACACATACAATATATATACAAACATTCACATAAACATTCACAGTATCTTTCTTTGCCTCCCTCTTCCTGTCAAGATTATTTAAGACCATTTTAGGAGGATTTACCCCTTTCCCTTTCCTTTTTGGTTTTCCTTCTTTCTGTTCTGTTCTCTTCATATCTCCCTTTCTTGATAGTGTCAGAGTCCCTATTCGAACCCAAGTATAGCATATGACACCCTCACACACGCACTTGTAATTATTAAAGCTGCCATGGGGATGGGGGAAGGGATTTTTTTACTTCTTTAATGAAGATAAAATGATTCCTCACAACTATATATGTGTGTGTGTGTGTGTGTGTGTGTATATATATACATATATACATATATATATTTATATTTGAACATTATGCCTTAAACAAATATGTGTGTGTGTGTGTGTGTGTGTGTGTATGCATGCCTCCATGTGCCTCTTTGATTCCTTTGTGGATGGAAGAGAGATATATACCTTTCCTGATATTTACTTTTAAGTATTTCTACATTATTCCAGGCTTTGATCATTCACAATCTTAATGCTCTTAGGCAATAGCACTCAGTTCTCAGATGTGAAATCTTGTTCAGTTCTTGTGCCATGGATCAAGCCATCGTCCCTTTACTTCGCCAGAAAACTGTCCTGTCTTTCTGCATCTTTTTTTTCCTAATAAGAAAGCTTACACTTTGGTCTCTAAGTTTACCTTTGTTTGCTAGGCATTGAACAGCACATGGGATTATTATTAAAGTCTTTGTTTCCTTTCTCTTTTAACTTCTGTCCATTTACAACATAGCAATGAAGTATAAGCTAGGCATGACCTTTAAAATCTGGAAAACATACTTATCTCTTGTAAGATTGAAATTTTGGGAAAAATAAATAAAACAAGCAAACCTTAAAAGCCTGCTTCCCAAGAAATCAGGGGATCTACAGATTAACTCTAGTATTTAAAGCATTATGGCTCACCTTTAGGAAATTAATATAAGTGGGTGATCTTGGGCAAGTTACTTTGTTTCCCTTACTGTCCAAGGAGATCCTCTAAGGCTCCCGGTTGCAAGGAAGTTCTGACCTTTCTTGGTAGGGGGGAATACCTTATACCAATGAAATCATATTCCTATCCCTTGATCCCACAATGACTGAGTGAGGGAAATGGTACAAATATCACCTTCCCCATTGTACAGACCAAATGGGCTCCTGGGATCTAATCCCCTACAAGTTGCAATGACTAATTTTGAAACCCCTATCTCTTAAGATCACAGCAAATAATGGGTTATTTTAAGTAGCCTTTTTGAGTCCTAAGTATTCCTAATTTGTACATGATTTGACTGAGCAGGAAAAATAGTTATCATCTCTTTATTCTTATCTGTCCTGAAGCTATGATTCTGGCTGAGGTGTTGTGATAGCATCTACCACATTGAAGTACATCCAGGAAATAATAAACAAACAAATGAATGACTGAATAAAAAGGCATACATACATATACACACATATAACATGTATATACATATAATTATGTAAATATGTATATGGTGTGTATGTATATAAACATATGCATATGTACACACACATATATATCCTCTCATATAGTAAGCATTCAATAAATATTGATTGATGTTAGAGGTTATTTCTGTGTACACTGACTAACCAAACATATAACAAATTCTTCACCTTTCTCATACTTATTCCTCTTCTCTCTTATCATGTAAGTACCACTCCCTTTCAGGTCCTTATTCCTTTTCAGCAATCCCTTACACCAATAATTTCGTTATTGCTTTATCTTCTTTCAGCATCCTTCTTCCAATCCATCCTCCATACAGCTACCATAAAATATCACCTGTTTCAAAAACTACACTTAGCTTCCCTCTTTAGAATGGGGGTCCTTAATCTGGATTCTATGAGCTTATTTTTTTTAATGAACTGTGATAACTATATTTTGATATAATTGGTTTGCTTTGCCATCCTATGAATTTTATTTTGTGCATGTAAAATGATTTGTCAGAGAAAGGAGTTCATAGGTTTCTCCAGATTACCAAAGGAATGCATGACATAAAAAATAATGTTAAAAAGCTTTCCTGTAGGATAAATATAGAAGCTATAATTTGGCATGTAACATTCTTCCTTTTTTTTTTTTGATGGCATGTAACATTCTTGACAATCCTGCTTTCCTAAATTTTTTTTCATATTGCTCCTATTTATATAGTTTCCGTTCCAACTTACCTGGCATACTTGTTCCCCAGATTTAGCTTTTAATGTCCTGTTTTATTGCCTTTTTACAGGCTATCCCTTCCATCCCCCCTGCTTGTCATGCACCTCTTCCTCTCCCTTGCATGGAGGTCTTGGCTTCCTTTAAGATTCAACTAATAGGTCAAGTCTTCTATGGGAAGTCTTCAATGTTCCTTCTACTTCTTATCCTTTCTCTCTAAGTTTTCTTACATTATTTATCTATTTACATATTCTATCAACCAACTCCCTCCCCACCCTAAGTGAAATAGGAGCTTTTCCGGGACAGGGATTAATTTTCGTCATTGTCTTTGTATCCTTACCACAAGGTATGAGGCTTTGCACACAGCAGGTGCTTCATTAGTACTTAATGAATTGAATTGCATGTGATTGACTCATTAAGTCTACTGAACTATCCAATAGGCCATCATTAGATGATTATTTCCATTTAAAAGATACAGAATCAGTCTGTACCTGCAATCAAAGGAAAAAAAAAAACTAGCCCAATGATGGGGTTCTAAACTTCTTAGAATCTGCACCTGTTTGATTTCCTTAATTCTGGTTGGATTTTTTTCCCCCTTCTTCCTTTAGTACACTGAGTGTCTCATCCTGCTAAAGAGAAAATCCATCTGTGCCTTTAAAGAATTGTATTGAAGTTGAACTGCATAATGACATGAATTAATTATCAGTGTATGTATACTACAAAGTAAAGTTATGCACATGGTATATTCATTTAAGAATTGAATTCTGCAGAATGAGAATTTGGATGTAATCATCAAAGGAAACACTGATGAATTTGAATTTCATAAATCTGAAATTCTACACTATAAACAGGTTTTAAGTTGCATATGTGTCTGTGTGTATGTGTGTGTGTGTGTGTGTGTGTATCACTCAACTAGGCATGAAGAAATATGGTTTTATATTTCTTTCCATTTCCTTAGATATCTTTTTTTTTTCTCTACTAGATAAGTTGGGAACATGCTCATTTTCTCTTACCTTGGTCCTAAGTCATTGGTGAGAGGCAAACATAGCATAGTGTAAGGAGTATTGGAAGACCTGGATTCAGGTACTTATTATCTTTGTGACCATGAGCACATCATGACTTCTCTGAGCCTCACTTTTCTCATCTGTAAAATAAGGCATTTATGTTAGATAGCCTTTGAAAGCCCTTCTAGCTCTAAATTTATGATACCTTTGTGTTCCTCAGAACATCACTTTGTGATTTAATGCAAGCCTGTGCACAATAAGTGGTATTGTGACGCAATAGATAGAGAACTGGCCTTGAAGCCATGAAGTCTTATCTATGACATACATTGGCTTGTGTGATCCTCGGGAAGTCACTTAATGTCTCAATGTTCTAGGCAACTCTCTTAAGACAGTGCTGTCAAACTTAAATAGAAATGAGAGGAGGACACTAAACTATACATAAAGATCCCATCAGGCTTCATATTAACTTAGTTTTAAAATGTTATATTGCATTTTATTGTATTTTTATTTATTTCTTAAAATGTTTCCCAATTACATTTTAGTCTGGTTTCAGCTGCACTGCAGAGTGCTGTCAGTGGCATCTGGTCAGTGGGCCTCATATTTGATATACCTCTGCTCTAAGACTGTAAGTTACAGAGAAGTTGCTGACCAAGATTGGCAGAGGGAGTTTTTCTGCATAATATTCCTAGAACAAAGAAATCACAGACCCAGTTCCTATTCCCTTTCCTTATTCCTGATTATGGGAAGAAAGAGTAGGGTGTATGGATCTAGCTTGACATTCACTGACGAATGAAATGCTGTGTAGACTGGTCAACAGACATGAAGGAGGAGGGCAGTTAATGAGGTGGTTAGGGAAAAATTCATCTTTATAAATATAGAGAAACTGTTCCTTCACCTGGAAGATGGTCATCTATCTGAGACCTAGTATGGCTTCAGAAAGGGCTGAGGAACAGTTGATATGGTGTTTGCTGCCATAATAGAAATGCCAGGAGCAGAACAGATGTCTGTATACAATACTTGTAGATCTGACCAAGGTCTTTGAAACTGTCAGTCAGTAGGGCTTATGGAAAATTGTGTCAAAATTAGGTTGCCTGGAGAAATTCATCAGCATTGTATGTCAATTTCATGATGGCATGCTTGCCCAGGTTCTGGATAATGGATAATGCTCTCGTGTTTTCTCAGTCACTAATGGAGTGAAACAAGGCTGTGTACTTGCTCCCATGCTTTTTAGTATGATGTTTTCAACTATGTTGTTATGCTTTCAATTAGGATGAACATGCATCAAGGTCACCTACTGAACTGATGGTAAATTCTTCAACTTGAAAAGGCTACAAGCCAAGACTAAAGTGGAGGGGGTGTTGGTGCATGATTTTCTGTTTGCAGATGATTGTGTACTCAATGTAGCCTTTGAAGATGAGATGCAACAAAGTATGGATGGATTCTGTGATGCTTGCACTAATTTTGGCCTAACAATAAACACCAAAAAAACACAGGTGCTCCATTAGCCACCACCATGACATCTATACATGGAACCATCAATTACAACAAATGAAGTTTTGAGTGCTGTGGATAAATTCATTTACTTTGGTAGTGTGCTTTCCAGGGATATAGACATTGATAATGAGGCTGATACGTCACACATTGCTAGAGCTAGCTCAGTGTTTGGTAGTCTCTGAAGGAAAGTGTGGGAGAGAAAACGTATTAGACCAACTATTAAACTGAAGGTCTACAGAGCTGTTGTGCTGACCTCATTGTTGTATGCCTATAAAACTTGGACAGTCTACCAGCACCTTGCCAGGAACTGAATCACTTCCATTTGAATTGTCTTAGGAAGATTCTGACGATCACCTGGCAGGATAAGATACGAGAAAGTGAGGTCCTTTCTCAAACTAAACTGCCAAGCATTCAAACTCTACTTCAGAGAGTGCAACTCTGATGGACTGGTCACATTGTTCAAATGCAAAATGTCCCTTGCCAAAAGACTGTTTCATGGAGAACTCACACGGGGCAAGTGTTCACATGGTGGTCAGAAGAAGTGATAGAAGGACACTCTCAAGGTCTCTCTTAAGAACCTTGAAATTGATTGTGTGACATGGGAGATGCTGGCACAGGACGGCCCAGCATGACGTGCTTTTATTAGAGAAGAAACTGTGCTCTTTGAGCAAAACAGAATTGAAATAGCGCAAAAGAAATGCAAAATGCACAAATTTAAAGAATCCATCCCAAATGTTCACATGGACTATTTGTGCCTGACTTGTGGTAGAACATTCCAAGTTTATATTGGTCTAATCTGCCATAGTGAGACACAATGAAACTTGACTCTAGCATAGTGATATCATTTTGGTCCTCTTTGAGAGCAAAGACCAATAACCAACCAACTAAGGGAAAACTCATCTTTATAAATAGAGAGAAGAATCTTAATGATGGCCTCAGCTTCTGCTCCCTTGTTTTTGATCTCAAAGTATAAGAAAATATCACTGTTATCTATTTAGAAACTCTATGAGGGCAAAGGGAGAGCATAGAATAAGATGGGTGCCTCTAGGTACCACTGAAAAACAATAGCACATAGTGGAAAAAGATGTAAATCTGGGTTCAAGTTCTCTCACTTGTGATTATTATCCATGTGACCTTGGGCAAGCTACCTAACCTCTCTGAGACTCAATTTCCTCATAGGCAAAATAGGGAAAATGATATCTTAGTTGTACTTATTTACATTTCAGAGTTATTTTAAGAAAGTGTTAGAAACATTAAAACCTGATTGAAATTCTAGGTGGTAGTGGTAGTAGTAGTCATAGTTGCAGTCATAGTCGTAGTCATAGTAGTAGTAGCAGTAGTTGTCCTCATCTTCCTCAGAGTAGAACTATTCACTCTCCAAATCAAGGACTCAGAGAATGTCAGAGTTGGAATGGACAATAGAGGCAATGTAGTTTAATCTCTACCTTTAAATGAATTCCCTTTACAACATACCTGAACAAGTGCTCATTCACCCATTGCTCAAAGATCTCCTATGAGTAGAACCTGCTACTTCCCGTTCAATACCTGGGCTGCTCTAATTATTAGAAAATTGTTCCCTACACTAAGTTTACATTTTTCTCTTTGCAATTTACAACAATTACTTCTATTTTTTTTCTATCCAGGACTAAATAGAACATGAGTAATAGACTGGTTTGTCTCAAAAGATGTCAAAATGGAAGTTTCTTTCTTTGTGTAGATACCAAACTGAGTGTTCATTTTTTTCTACATTTTTCTAGCTCAACAGATAAAAATAGCAGTTCTTCTTATAGCTTGGTATATCAAAAATATGATATTTACTTGATTAATAAATGTAGGAAAAATAGTATATTTGCATCAATAGGAAAATAATGATAAGAGTGAAAAAGTTCTGCTTTTGGGACTCAAAGCAGCATGAGATTTACTGGAAGCTCACCCATTATAAAATGGAGGAACACTTAGTGAATGTAATCACATTGTAACACCCTGCCAATTGTGGCTTATGCAGAAGAGTTGGTATAAAAGACATCATTGAGAGTGTGGATATCTGGAAAAAGCCTGTTGATGTAAGGAAATTTAAGGATAATAGATGAATAGCTCATATTGCACTGATGTTTATGAAATAACCAAAGATCCAAAGAAAAGTTCTCTAAGGCATTAAGTAAGTTCACTATAGAGTATTTACGGAAGGGAAATTTATGGACAATATACATTGTGAGGTGGTAGAAATACCTACACTAATGGATCCTTCAAATGTACAAATATATTGGTAGGAACTGCATTTAAAATATTAAATTTCATAAATATACCAAATAAAATCATTATTCTTCAAGCACCACTGTTTATAGACCTCAGAACCATAGTAAAGTACACACACACACACACACACACACGTAATTATACAAGGTAATTTGGGAAGGAGAGGGGATGAGCAGCTATGGCCATCAGGTAAGGCTAGATGTTGAAGGTATGGCTTGAGCTGAGCTGAGTCCTGAAGGAAGTAAAACACTTATAGGCAAAGGTGAGAAGGGACTGAATTCTGGGCATGGAGGAGTGCAAGTTCAAAGGAACAAAGATGGGAAATAGTTTGTCATCTATGAGATACAAGAAGGCCAGTTTGAATGGTGCCTTGATGCAGCTAAGTAGAAGACTAGAAGGATCATAAGTCCTGGATTCAGGAAGACCTGAGTTTAAATATAACCTCAGACACTAGCTGTGTTACCTTGGGCAAGTTACTTAACCTCTCTCATTTTTTAAATTAAAATTAATTTAAAGTTTTCAACATTCACTTCCACAAGATTTTGAGTTCTAAGTTTTCTCCCTATCTCTCACCTCCCCCACCCCAAGATAGTGTGCAGTCTTAATATCCCTTCTTCCAATCTACTCTCCCTTATTTCACCATGCCTCACCCCCCTTTCTGTTATTCCCTTCCTCTTCTATTTTCCTGTAAGGCAGGATAGATTTTTTTTTTGGTGAGGTAATTGGGGTTAAGTGACTTCCCTAGGGTCACACAGCTAGTGTTGTGAGGCTGGATTTGAACTCAGGTGCTCCTGACTCCAGGGCTGGTGCTCTATCCACTGCACTACCTAGCTGCCCCCAGAATAATTTTCTAAAACCCTTTGGGTATATATCTTATTTCCCAGTTGCATGTAAAAACAATTTTTAACATTCATTTTAAAAACTTTGAGTTCCAAATTCTCTCCCTTCCGCCCTCCCCATTCACCCTCATTGAGAAGGCAAGCAATTCTATATTGGTTACAGATGTGTAGTCACACAAAACACTTTGATAATAGTCATGTTGTGAAAGACTAACTATATTTCCCTCCATCCTATCTGCCCCCTCATTTTTTTTATTCTCTACTTTGACTCTGTCCCTCCTCAAAAGTGTTTGATCCTGATTACCCCCTCCCCCAATCTGCCCTCCCTTCTATGATCTCCCTGTCTCTTATCCCCTCCCCACCTATTTTCCTGTAGGGTACGATAGATATCCATAGGCAAATAAAAGTGAGATTCACTCATTCCCTCTCACCTCCCTCTTATTCCCCTCCACTGTAAAAGCTTTTTCTTGCCTCTTCTATGTGAGATAATTTACCCTATTCTACCTCTCCCTTTCTCCTTCTCCCAGTACAATCCTCTCACCCCTTAATTTTGTTTTTTAGATATCATACCTTCATATTCAACTCACCCTGTGCCCTCTGTCTCTCTCTGCCTCTCTCTCTCTCTCTCTGTTACTTGAAAGTCCTCTCTTTCATTGAATGTTCATTTTTTCCCCTGAACGATTATACTCAGTTTTGCTGGGTAGGTGATTCTTGTTTTTAATCTTCGCTCCTTTGACCTCTGGAATATCATATTCCAAGCCCTTCAATTTCTTGATGTGGAAGTTGTTAAATCTTGTGTTATCCTGATTGTGTTTCCACAGTACTTGAATTGTTTCTTTCTGGCTGCTTGCAGTATTTTCTCCTTGATCTTGGAACTCTGGAATTTGGCTATAATATTCCTAGGAGTTTTCCTTTTGGGATCTCTTTCAGGAGGTGATTGGTGGATTCTTTCAATTTCTTTATTACACCTAGTTCTAGAACATCAGGACAGTTTTCCTTGATAATTTTTTGAAAGATGATGTCAAGGCTCTTTTTTTTTTTATCATGGCTTTCAGGTAGTTCAATAATTTTTAAATTATCTCTCCTGGATCTATTTTCCAGGTCAGTTATTTTTCCAATGAGATATTTCACATTGTCTTCTATTTTTTTGCATTCTTTTGGTTTTGTTTTATAATTTCTTGATTTCTCATAGAATCATTACCTTCCATTTGTTCCATTCTAATTTTTAAAGAATTATTTTCTTCAGTGAGCTTTTGGACCTCCTTTTCCATTTGGCCAATTCTGCTTTTGAAGGCATTCTTCTCCTCATTGCCTTTTTGGACCTCTTTTTCCATTCGAGTTAGTCTATTTTTAAGGTGTTATTTTCTTCAGTATTTTTTGGGTCTCCTTTAGCAAACTGTTGACTCATTTTTCACGATTTTCTTGCATCACTCTCCTTTCTCTTCTTAAATTTTCCTCTACTTCTCTTACTTGCTTTTCAAAGTCCTTTTTGAGCTCTTGCATGGCCTGAGACCAATTAATATTTTTCTTGGAGGTTTTGGATGTAAGATCTTTGACTTTGTTGTCTTCTTCTGGTTGTGTATTTTGATCCTCTTTCTCACCAAAGTAAGATTCTATAATCTGAATTTTTTTCCACTGTATTTTCAAAGATATCCCTGCAATCTCCCTCTGAACAGCTGCTTAATCCTCACACCTTCTGTGGGCTGAGTACTCCAGAAGCAACCATTGTAGCTGTGGCAGCCACCCTGGGGTTGCATTAGGGCCAATGCTGGACCATATTCCTCTCTCACCCAAGTCCAAGAGACCTTTCCTGCTAACTGTCTAAGCTGTCTTTGGTGTTTCTGGGTTAAGAAGTCTAGAAACCATCACAATTGCCCATGATTTAGTCTCCTGAGGCCTGCTCTGGGTTTGCTTTGGCCCTGTCTTTTTCTGCTTGGCCCATACTGAACTGTGCTTCTCTCTCAGCCTGGCACAACAGACTTTTCCTATCATCTATCCAGGTTGTCTTGGGCTGGAGATTTGTTTCACTCTGTCTTTTTGTGAATTCTGATGTTTTGGAATTTCTTTAGAGTCATTTTTACAGGTATTTGGAGGGGTTTGGGTGAAAGTTCAATCAAGTCACTGTTTTTACTTAGCCATCTTTACTCCGTCTCTGCCTGAATTTTGAGATTGGTAAAATGGGGATAATAATAGCACATAAGTCTTGCAGGGTTGTTGTGAGTATTACATGAGCTAATGCTTGTCAAGTGCCTGGTACTTATTAGATGTGTAACAACTTTCTGGTTCCTCTCCCCCCACCCCCCTCCCTTGTGAGTAATATATAATGACGTTAGAAAAAGTGAGATGGACAAGGAAGTGGTTTTACAATCAGAAAAGTTTTAATTAAATCCAAGTTCTGATATTTATTACCTTTTTGACTGTGGGCTGTTCTTTTTACCTGTCTGGGCCTTGACCTCTTTATCTGCAAAATAAGGGAGATGATCTCAGAATTCCCTTTCACTTTGAAATCATAAGATAATTGTAAGAATGGTGAAAATTTAGTGAACTGGGAAAATTATGCAGTGAGCAAAATGTGTTGTTCTAAATGATATGTTAAAGTTTTTTCCTAAAGGAAAAAAAAAATGAATGAGTGGGGGTGAAAAAGCCATACTTGCCAAATCTTTTCATTAGAAATATGATGAATAGTAATTATACATATTGATTAAAGATATCATAATTCTTGCAACTTCATTATGGTAACAGAATATCGTGTTTTGCTCCTTGGAAAATTCCTTCTTTCCCTTTCATAAGATTCTCCTACATAGTTTTTCTTAGTGATGTTAATTTGGATGGCTATTTTCATCAATGAAAGGATCTCCTACTTCAGTGGTGATTCCTTCAGTTATGAAAATGAACAACTCCTCTAAAACCTATAATCTTCTAGAGTTGAAGGATTGTGTTTTTTACCCAAGGTCACAGAGTTAACATGATATGATATGATATGACTTGATATGATACGATATGATATACACATAAATAAACTCATATATACACACCCAATATGCATACTTTATGTCTCCTCAGCTCTGTGAACTTATTGAAAAGGTGGGTAAGCTTCTAAAGGATAAAAATCATACATTTTTTCTTTATAGCTTTCACTTAGATAAGTCAGATTCATTTATCAGTGGACTTAATGAAAAAAATGTCTTAAAGAATGTGGGTACATGGGGTTCTTTCCCCTTACAACTTACTTTATCCAGATCTGACAGTCTCAGTTAATTCTTCCCACATCCAAGTTTATGCATACCTGGAAGAATTTCTTTTTTCTCCTACCCCCCACTTTCATTCTTTTTGACCCTATATGTCTGCCCAGCAAATGGCACATACACGATGGTTCTCTTTATTATCACTTGGTTCTGTGGGATGAAGGCACAGTTAGTTGTTAACTAGTCTCCATTGTGATAGTTACTTTCAGGTATTTTTTCTTGATAGAACAGAACTGTTTGCTCAGGTCCATGTCACAACTTATCAGCCCTTTTCTCGACCACAATTTTCTAATTGGGCTATTGCCTTCTCTTAGAAAATTACCTTTCATTATAACATTCAGTTGCCTTCCTTACCACACTTGAGAACTTTGTAAGTTCTTTTTGGTCTGAAAACTGACTCTTATTCCCTCTCTCTCAACTGGAAATAATTCATTTTGCTAAGCCAGCCGAGACTTAGATTCATGAAGCTTCATGTTGGCCCTGGTCACCTATTAGCTTGTGGACACCAGTGTCCTTAGTCCAGACAGACTTTTAAGATATGGTTTCTAGATAGAATCTCTTGAATCTTCAAAGGGGATAAAACTTTAGAGATTGCTATATTCCTTGGATCTCTATACAGATATTTATATCTATCTATATATTGGACCTCTGATTTCATTAGGATAGGAACTGTCAGGTTTAAAAAAAAATAAAAACAACCCTGGACTAATAGACACCAACTACTTCTTTGCAACTTATAGTATTAGAGAATTACTAGAATGCAAGAAGTTAAGTCACTTTACTTGGGTCCAACAACCATTATGTGTCAGAAGCAGGTCTACACTACATTTTCTCTCATATCTATAGATAGATATAAATATAAATATATAGATGTAGGTATACTTAGAACATCTTTTACATACATATTTTCATAAATAAGAAAATCTCTGTAATCTATTCTTCCTTTAGCATTTGAATTTTTATAATAGATGAGTTTTGAGCTGAGTTGTAGCTAATGTGCATTGTCATAATATATTGCATGTAATATACCACATATTGC
>NW_020951957.1:6795562-6831631 GCF_900497805.2 Vombatus ursinus | reverse complement strand
TGCACATTATATACACACATACATACACACATATACATACATATATCAGGAACATCATGATGGCCTTACAAAGCTTAGATGTCAAACTATTATGTTATGTTGTTGTTATGTTATGTTAGTGAACCTTATGGAAGTTTACCATGTTGTATAGGTGTGTGGTATGTTTATATGGGCAGCACAGCAGGGAAGTATCTGCACTTACCTAAATGATGAAATTTAAATACTACCAACATAGGTAGTCAGAAGGAATTTGATACCTAACTGGATTGGGGTTCAAAAAATCCAGGAAATTCCACTATAATAGTAAGGAAAAAGGCATTCTAAAGTGCTGGGGAGGTAATTTTTTTTCTTCCAAAGGTGAGGGGAAACTTTTAATGGGACCATTTACAAGTAGATTGATGGATAAAGAGCTTTCTTGGCATGAATGCATGATTGTTGGGAGCAAGCACTATGTCATGTGATTCCTAAAAATGCTTCCCTCTTAGAAGATGTAACCCCACAAACCCTTGACGGTTAATTCTTCACCAGGTTGATGGCTAGACTGAAAGCAAGGCCCTTTGAGAATTAGACAGGATAGGTTGGGGATAAGAAAGAGTGGGAGGTCTTCTAGTTGGTGGTATAGGGGCAATTAAAGAGGTGGATGAAGAGAAAAGCTGATGACTTATGTAGTTTTACTTGGCACTGGATCAATTTCAGAGCTCACTCAACTTCTGGTCTTGGGCAGCAACTTGTGGGAACTTCTACAAAAAACCTGGTAAATCTAGAATATGCAAATGAGGGAATGAGGGATTCTTTCATAGATCTACAGCCTTAGGAATGAAAGTTTTTCCTTTAACTCTGTCCTATACTTTTTGTTTTCTATATCATTACAAATAACCTTGAATTCAGCATTATTGCTACTTTATTAGAGGTGTGAGGGTGTATTCATGTCTAGACTAAATATATGTTTGTGTGTATGTACACATATGTGTTTATTTGTCACTGTATCTACTAGAAAGGAACTCCCTCTACTAATGAAGATTGTCATCTGCTCTGCCACACTTAATCTTACATTTCTTTAAATGCAGCTGGTAGTATAGTAGAAAGACCACTGGCCTTCAAGTCTAGAAGACCTGACTTCAAATATGGCCTCAAACTCTTGCTAGTTGCTTGACCCTGGGCAAGTCATTATGCCTTGTTTCCCCAACTATAAAATGGGGATACTAATAAATTTATCTTGAAGAGTTGTTGTAAGGATCAAGATACAATATTTGTTTAAAAATCACTTAGTATAGTACCTGGCATAAAGTAGGTATTTTATAAATGTTTCTTTTCTCCATTCCTTCCCTCACTTTAAGTCTGGGGCACTGAGATCACCACTGTGTGGAATTTGTGGAATAGACATTCTCTCCACCCTTATAGATCAGCAACTCCTATTAACAGTCAGAGAGTTCTCAGAGCACTAAAAGGTTAAGGAACTTGTTGTGGTTACCTATTCAGTATGTGTGAAGCAGGACTTGAAGCTAGAGGTCATTGACTCCAATGCCAATCCACCATTCACTACGCTATAATTCCTTTTATCTAAATTGCACTTAGACCGCCACAGGTACAGTGAAGTTATGCTCTATGTACACAGACAGTTGGATCTAGCTTAAGACTAAGGTCTAAGTTCCCTTGATTCTGAATACTTTTGTCCTGTAATCTGAACCCTGTCCATTCCTAGGTCACATCCTTCTCTACATAACTCTTTAGAGGAAGAATTTTGTCTTGCTCATTTCTGCTTTGCTTCCAACCTTTTACCACTCTTATCCTCGCCATTTCATACAACTCTTAGCAGTAGAGTGCATTGCATATAGTATGTGTCTTTGTTCATGAATTCCCTGTGCCTGGGATGTTCTCACCTCCTTCCCCTTCAGTCAATGTCTTCAAATACCACCTTCCCCCTGAAGACTTTCCTCATCCTACCCATCCCTTTCCAGCAGGAAGTTATCTTTCTGTCTTATAGAGTCTCGAAGCAACTAGTTTTGACCTTTCTTGTGGATTCATCATATTCCAATCTGTATGGTAACTATTTTTATGAATGCTATCTTAAACTCTTTTAAAAACATAAGCTTCTTAAAGAAAGGGGTCCTATTTTGTTCATATATCAGCTCTAGTAACTAGCATAGTGTCTTACATATAAAATATGCTTTAAAATGTCAGAAATTATTTGCTATGGAATTTCTTGAGCTCTTCACTTTTTTTTCTTCTCTAGAAGAATTGAGCGTCCTGTTTTCATAAGGAATCAAGCTTGTATAATATCCCATTCTGTCAGACTTGCTGTTCCTCTTGAGTTTCTGTTTGATCTGCACTCAAACAGTGCACCATTATGTTAAGACTTCTCAGGCTGAGTTTTCCTTCCCAAGATTGCTTTTCCTGGGTGCTGCAGGGGAGAGGCATCATTCTATTCCAACAGTGCCAAAGTCAGGTATTTAAGAGATTGGGAAATAGCTAAAAATAATTTTTGTTTTTTTAGGGTGGTTATTTTTGTCCCCCAAAGCATCCAATTCTATATAGGTAAAATTGTAGCTCAAGAAATGGTGTTAAGTATTATCTGATATCTTAAGTAAATATGTAAGCTAAACTCTAGAGAAATAACCATGAATGATATATCCAAACTGATTTCTATAAAGTGTAGAGAGCTTATAAGAAAAGAAATTCTCTACATTACTTTACAGGAATTTGATGATATTGTTAGTTCTAGGGTAATTTTTCACCTTGAACTTCTGAAAACTGACAAATTAGTCTTATTACAGGTTAATAATGAATAGCTTTCTTTAAATTATTTTTAGAAGGGGAGAGTGTATGTTGACCCAGCAATCCCACCAAAGGATTTAAGAAGAAAAGGTGTTTATATACCAAAATATTCATAGAAGCTTTCTGTGGTCTTTCTTTGGTCCCCATGAACTGGAAACAAAGTTTGTACTCATTGATTGGGAGATGAATAAACAAACTGACATATAAGAATAATGGGAAATTATAGTACCAAGAGACATGACAAATGCAAGCAATTCAGCAAAGAATAAGAAGATTTCTATCAACTGATATAGAATAAAGTAAGCAAGTAAGAACAATAAACATATTGTAATGTGTATGATATAAATGAAATCAATACTGAAAATAAGAAAATTCATTTATTATAAGGACCAATCTTGGTGCAAGAGAAAAGAAAATGAGAAATAACCCCCACCCAAAAAAAATCAACAATACAGAGCTAGAATTCTTCATACATTGTCAGATGTCATTATTTGATTTGTTTAACTTTTTTTTTTAATTGTCAGGAGGTGGAGGTTTCTGTAGTGACTCTAATACCACATAAAATAACTTGTCAAAAATAAACCTCAAAATTAAAAAAAAAGTTCAAGGAATAAGCACTCTTGTGAATCAAGTTTCAATATATATGCCCATGCTTGTGTATTTGTCTTTTCCCATTCTATCATGAACTTTATAAAGCCCTTTTGTGTTCACCTCAGAGGTGATTTTTACAGAACCATTAATAGATGACCACTTAAGAACCTTAATGAATCTAGTTTACTAACTAATCAGTTGTAAACCTGTGTTTTTGAAGCATCTCACTTTTTTTTCTATTTGCATATTAGTATCTTGGGCATTTTTTCTAAATGTCTGGTTTCTCCTTTCTTAGACCCAGTAATATTAAAGAATTTAGGGGTCTATGACCAGCTTTAATGTCTTAGTTGGGAAGGCTGGAGAACTTAATCAAGGGAAGGGAGACACCTTAGATTCTGGCAATTGTAAAGCTTCCACTGTCTTTAGGTTTTTAGAAGTTTATTTTCCAACTTCTTTTTGACCTGTCTTTCTATTTGCCACTCCACATCCCCCAACTTCATACTCTGCCACCTTTTAAAGACCTTATTATTATGTGCAAGCTTGCTAACTAAGCAGTTTCCAGAGTGAAAGAACCTTTCTTTGTATTCCGCTTTTCAACTTATATGACATGTCTTGATAATTGGTCTAAGATGTGCACCTCCTCTCATTTTCACATAGTTCTGCCATCAGCTGCTTTGATCCACTTTTCTAAATTGTAAGTCATTTCCACATGAAAGTAGCTCATGGTAAGCTCCCAAACAGAATCATTCAATTCGTTCTTAGCAGGATGGAATGATGGCACCATATCTTACACATGTATATGTTTGCCTAAATGAAGAAGAATGTGGAAGATATTCTTCATTTCATAAATTAACTTTTACACCAGGTAAAGTTCCTGGACAAGCAAGTTTAACTTTTGATGTGTCTCTTACAGAATATTTTTACTTAGTACTACACTGGACCACAGAGGATTTTGAGGGTTGAATTCCCTGCCTTCAAATGGTTCGACAGTTTCATTTCTAAAACTATTTATATTCCTTATGGTGCATAGTAACATTTTTATGATGTTCTTTTGTGACATTTTATTATATACTTTTGAAACATAATCTTTTTATTATCATTCACTTTGTTGATGTCAATATTGAACAATAATAAGAATGTAACGGCCTGTTTTAATAAGCCTATTACAGACATTTGTGTATTATCATCTCTATTATGGCTTGACATTCATAAGTGTGGCTAGATAGTTTATGATGAATAAACAGCCAAGCACCACTCAGTTTGTCACCTAGGAGACACAGTGATGGCATATCTGAAATAATTGAACAAGAAACTCTCTGGTGGCCATAACTTATAAGCCCATGAATGACAATTCTGAGTCCGTTAGATTCTCTAAGGCACTGAATTTCAAGAGGGGTTAGTTGTAACAGTTTGTCCTTTAAGTCATCTCAGTAAAAATGGAGTTGCAATCATATAGATATGTTGAGATTGATTAGTACATGAGGTGCCATGATCAAATAATTCACCATCAGGCTATCAGGCTCTCCTTCCTTTTCAAGGCTGATCTTCATAAAGTAAACATAGCTGGTGTCCAGGACTACACTTGAAACCCTTTATGACTGGTGGAGCCTGCCGGATCTTATGCACCTCTGGCACAGCTTGAGAAAAGAGACACCTCTATACCACAAGGGATTATAGAGCTACAAGTCATAGAATATCATTGTCTTCCAAATATTAAAGTTGAACATCATTTCAAAGGGCAATGGAGAAGCATATAGAATATGCAAGAAGGCTTCAATGTCTTGTAAACAAAGAATCATGCAGAAGAAGTGGTGGAAAGGATATTTCAAAAAAAATATGACTGGAAAATTTAAAAGATAGTTTACTCACAAGGTTAGAGCAAGGGATAAGCAATGAATAGTACTTGTATTCCATTGTGCTATACAGGTAATGTGAACAGAAAACAAGGAGGGCTCAGCAAGACAGATACACTTCCTTTGGCAAAGATATGCATGGTAGGATATAGACAAGAGTAATGCAGGATGAAAAAAAGCATAGGTAGATTATGATTGCCATTGCTGGAAGGAATACCTGTGTCAATGAGATCATTTAACTATTCAAGTATTGGTATTGAGCCTAGGAATATTTAGAAGGATAAAGGAAGGCTTGTACAATATAAGAAGAATGAACATTAGTGAATACTCACAGACTAGACCACATGTATGGTTTAGATGTTTCTGACTGACTCAATAATGATTGTGTTGCTCATTTACAACTCAACTCCAAAGGATGTTTGCAACTTATAGGAACAACATAGTGAGACTACCCTGTTAAGCTGGAGAGTGCCCATAGTATGGCAGCTCGTATATAGAGGGGCCTCAAATTCTTGCTATATGAACATTACTTGAAGGAAGTGGAAGTATTTACTGTAGGGAAACAATGACGTAAGCAAACGTGATAGCAGACGTCAAATATTTGAAGCACTGTTATGTGGAAGAGGTGTAAGACTTTGTGTAGTTGACTTCACAGGACACTAGGAGCAATGGTATGAAGTTTCAAAGAAGTAAATTTAGACTTATTGTAAGAAAAACAATATTCCTAATCATTAGATCTATTTAAACACTTAATGAGCAACTTCAGAAGGTAGTGGCTTTCCCCTTCCTCAAAGTCTTCATTCAAAAGTTGAATGACCATTTTCTGAGTTCGTAGTAGAGTAGATTCTTGGTCAGGTATAAATGTTTTGTGAGGTTCTTTTCAGTTCAAAATGTCTAAAATTCTTTCAAAGTTTTATTTCTGAGAACAAATCAACTTAAGTCCATAACATAAGACAAACAAATGTTAAAAAAAAAAGCACAGGATTATGGCATCATAGAAAAACACATTCATTATTCTAATTTTTATAGCAGCAAAACATGAAAGACAACTCCGAAGGGAATATGGATATGAAGAAGGACCAAACTTCAATTCATTCTGATGTGAAGAGATAAAATGTGTAGAGGTTGTATTCAAACTATCATCAGTTTTTCTCAAAGGTGAGGGGCTACTCCCTATGAAATAAGACAGTTTTGAACAGGTGCTTTGGGTGGAGCCAAGATGGTGGAGCAAAAGCAGTGACTTGATTGAGCTCTCCCCCAAACCCCTCCAAATACCTATAAAAAATGGCTCTAAACAAATTCTAAAGCAGCAGAACCCACAAAAAGACAGAGTGAAACAACTTTTCAGCCCAAGGTAACCTGGATGGTTGATCAGAAAGGTATATCATGCTGGGCTAGGAGAGGTGCACAGTTTGGCAGGCAGCAGTAAACCTGGAGCAGGCCTCAGAGGACTGAATTGCGGGCAGCTGTGGTGGTTTTCAGACTTCTCAACCCATGAAAGCCAAAGACAACTTAGAAGGTCAGTGGGAAAAGTCTGTTTTTGCGGTGGTGAAAGAGAAGCATGATAGGGTTCCAACCCATTCCCTGAGCTCGGCCCTGGGGCGGTGGCTGCCTCCTGAGCTTCTGGCCCACAGATGAGGGGGAATCGAGTGGCTGATCAGAGGGGGATTCCAGGGATCTCTCTGCTGGTGCATGATTCTCTTGCTGTGCCCATGTTTGGATCTGGGTCACAGTTCTGGGTGGCGGTCCTGGGGCGAGGAGGAGCACTGGCATGGTGGAGCTTGTAGTGGCTGTGGAGAGGAAGTCCTCTTCACAATTCCAAGACAGAAAAGAGTTCTTGTGGTCACTCATAGACCAGAGCACAGGCCAGGAAAGGAGTAAACACCTCACCCTTGATCATAGCACCTTGGAAGAACTGAAAATTTACAGGTCCCTAGAAGTATCTCTGAAAACAGCTGCACAAAACCCCTGAAGCATGGGACAGTACATTCTCCACACTGGAAACAGACCTCTACCTTAACGAAGAGTTTATAACTCAAGTAATTGGCTGGGATCATGAGCAAGCAGTGCAGAAAGAGTCAGATTATATTATCTAACTTTGGTAACAAAGAATTGCAAAACACACAACCAGAAGACAATTAAGCCAAAGCTCCTACATCCAAAACCTCCAAGAAAAATATGAATTGGTCCCAGGCTATGGAAGAGCTCCAAAAGGATTTTGAGAAGCAAGTAAGAGAAGTAGAGGAAAAACTGAGAGTGATGCTAAAGGAGACCCAAAAAAATACTGAAGAAAATAACACCTTAAAAAAATAGCGTAACCCAAATGGCAAAAGAGGTCCAAAAAGCCAATGAGGAGAAGAATGCCCTAAAAAGCAAAACTGGTCAAGTGGAAAAGGAAGTCCAAAAGCTTACTGAAGAAAATACTTCCTTAAAAATTAGAATGGAGTATTTGGAAACTAATGACTTTATGAGGAAATCAAGACATTGTAAAACAAATTCAGAAGAATGAAAAAAATAGAAAAAAATGTGAAATATCTCATTGGAAAAACAACTGACCTGGAAAATAGATTCAGGAGAGAGAATTTAAAGAATATTGGACTATCTGAAAGCCATGATCAAAAAAAGAGCCTAGACATCATCTTTCAAGAAATTATCAAGGAAAACTGCCCTGATATTTTAGAACCAGAGGGCAAAATAGAAATTGAAAGAATCCACTGATCACCTCCTGAAAGAGAACCCCAAAGGAAAACTCCTAGGAATGTTGTAGCCAAATTCCAGAATTTCCAGGTCAAGTAGAAAATATTGCAAGCAGCCAGAAAGAAACAATTCAAGTATTGTGGAAACACAATCAGGATAACACAAGATTTAGCAGCTTCTACACTAAGGCATGGAGTATGGTATTCCAGAGGGCAAAGGAGATAGGATTGCAACCAAGAATCACCTACCCAGCAAAACTGAGTATAATCCTTCAGAGCAAAAAATGGTCATTCAATGAAATAGGGGACTTTCAAGAATTCCTGAGGAAAAGACTAGAGCTGAATAGAAAATTTGACTTTCAAATACAAGACTTAAGTGAAACATGGAAGAGGTAAACAGGAAAGAGAAATCATAAGAGACTTATTAATGTTGAACTGTTTGCATTCCTGCAGGGAAAGATGATATTTGTAACTCATGAGTCCTTTGTCAGTATTAGGGCAGTGGGAGGGAAAAAGAAAAGTATATGTATATATAGATAGAAAGATAGAGGGCACAGGGTGAGTTGAAGATGAAGGGGTGATATCTGGAAAATAAAGTTAAGGGGGGGAGAGAGGATTATACTGGGAGAAGGAGAAAGGGAGAAGTAGAATGGGGTAAATTATCCCACATGAAACAGACAAGAAAAAGGCTTTTACAGTGGAGGGGAAATGGGGGAAGGTGAGAGGGAATGAGTGAATCTTATTCTCATAGGATTTGGCTTAAGGAGGGAATAACATACACAATGGGGTATGGAAATCTATCTTACCCTACAGGAAAATAAGGGGGGAAGGGGACAAGAGAGCAGAGGGTTGATAGAGGGGAGGGCAGATTGGGGGAGGGGACAATCAAAAGCAAACACTTCTGAACAAGTGCTTTGATTTTCTGATTAAGTAGTTTATAGTGGTTAAACCTTAGGGCTTCAGAGGCTTAGTTACCTTGGAAGCTTGGACTAGGTGTTTTTTATGGTTCTTCTAAGATTTAAGCTAAAAAGAATTTTTTATTTGCTTTTTGGCTGTTCTGAATCTTAGAGTTGAATAGAAGTCAAATTGTGGGTTATGGCCAAAAAAGAGACCACTCCATTAAAGAATATAAAATAGTAATTTGTTGACTTTAACAACTCATTCCATTTCATTAAGTCAATTGACAGTACTATATTATGCACCTTTTATGTTCCAGGCACTGTGTTAAAAACAGAAACAACAAAGTTATGAAGAGAAATGAGACAGTTTGATAGGATGGATTTTTTTTCTTTTTTTCTTCATTATATTTAAGCCAAACATTTTTATTCTTGATTCCAACTCACCTAAATGCTGGAAAGCCCCAGAAGGATGACTGTGATGTCTTGTAATATTCCATGACCTCCTATAACTTATTGTTTAGAACAAATTTTTAAAAGCCATAATCTAAGAATTAGAAGGGAAATCAGAAGTGAAGCCATTTTATTGAAGTAACAGCTAGACAAGAGTTAACTCTGTAACATTCCTGATAAGTGGGCATCCAGCCTTCATTTGAAGGTCTAGTGACAGGAAACTTGCTATCTACAGAATTTGTCGACTTCATTTTTATATGTCTGTAATTGTAGGAGTGATTTTCCTTATATGAAGCTGAATTCTATCTCTCTGCAACAATAAAACTTTTACATATATATGTATGTATATATACATACATACATATACACATGCACACACACACACACACACATACATGCACATTCCCAACACAAACACTTTGTAGCCCTCTCTAGTTTTTTGTCTGATAATTCATTCTTCCCACTCAGTGGTACCTAAGAGATATGGAATGGAACTGTAGTGATTCAGGTCAACATTGAAACAGTCCATAAAAATGTTAAGATGTAGTTCCTTTTTTTTTTAGAGGTGTCACAAGGCCAGTAGCTTACATGCTGGGACTAACACACAGAAAAGGTAGGGATAAAGTTAACCCAAATAAGCTTCACATGTGATTAATTATAGCATCTGGATTGTAACCACCTTTGTATTGTTACCTAACCATTGGAATAGGACTTATATTAAAAGACTTGTCTTGTCCTAAGGAAGTATAAACCAAAGAAATCCCTCTGTCTTTGTATAAGATGCATTTGAGTTACCCATCCAAATAACTGAGAGCCTATATCCCAGATAGAGAAGGATAAAAACATCCTATAGGACAGTTGGTAATATAAAATCAATTTCCTTCATCTGGAAACCTTTTTTTTCCCCTTTCTTTACTTTCAATATCAACTACTATGTAAAGTTACCTCTGCTTTTCCCTGAGTGTGTATTGTGTGTGTATTCTTATCTGTTGTGGAATCTTTTATCTAGCCATCACAGTATGGGATATTGAAAAGAGCACTGGAAATAAGTTTAGAATACCTGATTTCACATCCTGGCTCTGGCATTTTACCAGCTCTGTGACCATAGGCAAAGAACCCAGGCCCTTTGAGCCTTAGCTTCTCTATATGTAGTCTATGCACCTGCATGTCCTCTGATCCAAGGCCATCTACAGTTCCAAACAGTCAGTCAGTAAAGTTTTATTAAGCACCTGTGTGCCTTGTGCTAAGTTCTGAGGACATTAAAAGAGGCAAAAGACAGTCCTTGCTGTCAGGGAAGTCAAAATCACTAAACTCACAACAAGCAAGCACATAAAGCTATATATGAGAGAAATAAGAAATTCCTGATACATATGCATGTATACGTATATATATGTATATATATATGTGTGTGTGTATGTATATATATATATGTATATATGTATGTATGCCTGCACACACATAGATGCATATAGGTGTATATATGCACATAAATATTTGTGTGTATGTTGTTTAATTATCTATTTGTCAGCTTGTCATAGAGGCCTCAAAATCAGGAATTCTTGGATTCAAGCCCAACCTCTCTCCTTTGAAACTTAGTGGCTTCATGATAATACTCTCTAAAATTATGTTTCATGACAGTTATTATTCTACATTGGTAGATAAACTTTTTTCACTGGGAAGTTACCTACATCAATGAACTTGAAATTCAAAGCCAAATAGATATAGATATATATAAATATAGACACATGTAAAATCTATCTATATACACACATATACATATGTATACACATATATGCACCTACTAATGGACAAGCTATATGCTTCTATTCAATTCCACACTTCAATCTGAACAATAGAAATGAATGAAATGAAATGAAAATATTTCCATTATAATTCAGTATAGAAGATATATCTACTAGGATTCACTTTTAGCAATAAGTGGCAAAAGAAATAAAGAGTATTATTATAAACATTGGAAGCATATCATTCAAATGGGCATTCTACATGACATGATGATTTCTCATGCTGGCTTTTTGTGTATGCAAGGGGAGGAATGATGACACTCTTCCTTTTATTATTGAGTGATCATTTCAGTGATGACCTTTCTGCCTTTCATTCTTCTTAGGCAAAATGTACAATCAGCCTAAAAGCTCCATAGCTTCCTTTTGAAAGCTGTGTTTTCTTCTGTAGTTCCTACAGAAATGAATGGTGATCACTGTAGCTTCACTCTGAGAGTCAGGAAATATTTCACAGGTGACTTTGGGTTTTGTATTTCTCAGCACCATTCTCCTGTCCTGCTGAAACATTATTTTCATCTGTTTTCATTTTTCTTCTTCTCTGTGACTATTTTGCATCCATTAAAAAAGAAAAGAATGATTGTTGAGGACAATCAGTCATTGGCATACATAAACCATAAAGCAATAAAAAATGTGTATTAGATTATTAAAACTTAAAATGGTATGTAGTAGTGGATAGAGACCTCTGGTCTCATAATGAGGAAGATAGGGGTTCTGGTCCTGCTTTTAATGTATTCTGCCTGTTTGACTGTCAGCTTTGCAATGTCCCCTTGCAACTTTGTAAGATTTTAACTTACAGATGAGCTGCTGATCTTCTACTGAGTGGAGGGAGTTTCTGTAATAGAAGTGAAATGACATATCAGAGATTTAGAACTACAAGTCACCGTAAAAATGACCCAGTTCCTTCCATATATAAAATGGCTATTGTTGTTGTTGTTGTTATGATTGTTGTTGTTTGTCTTTCACTCTTGAAGAGGACCATGACATCAGGGAGATGATGCCATTACATGAAAGTGAATTGGATTTAAGTGAGGGAGGCTATGCAAAGTCACCACTCTCACTGTCTCCTCTGGAGCCATCTGGGTCCAGTGGCAAGATATAGATCAAAATGACTTGAGATCGCCCTAATAAAATGGTTGAAGAAACTGAGGACAATCTAGAAAGCTTCTCAGCCTTCTTAAAATCTCACCAGGTATATGAACAGGGAAAAATAATTTAATACTTCAGAAACTACCCCAGACCAACTATCTTAGATGATGGAGTTATCAATGATAGGTCCAGATCTTCCTTCCCCCTCCCCCCTATTAAAAGGAGGTTGTAGATGGATAATGAAAAGATTCCTAATGTGCTAAAAATTGAAACATTCTAAAAACAAAATAAAACTGACAAATTCTCTTGAGCATCTTATGCCTTGTAGCTACATAGATACCCTAGAATGACCAGAGAAAATCTCTAGAAAGTTACTTGCACTCCTGGATCACCCGTACAGGTCACTATAACTCCCTTCCCAAAGACGGTTAAAAAGGTCTGTCTTTAATGGCAAATAGCTTTTACTAACTTCCTGGGATTCCAGAAATGCTAATCAGCAGTTCTAGTCTGCAGCACATTTATTACACCCTGACATGCTGAAGACAGCCTGTTACAAATAGAACTGCCTCTTGAAAAATGCTGCTCCAGTGTTTTATAATAAAGTGCACCAATTAGACACGTTCATTAGGACAAACTGCTTGTCTTTTCCTATATTAGAGCTTTTAAAAAGCACAATGCATTTCTGAGCTCAGCTGGCTTGGTATGATTATTAATTGAACAAAGCACATTACAAAGTTTTAATCCAATAACTGTAAATACATAATGAATAATATTTCCTTGGAGACTGTCAGCTTTGCATCAGCCCACTTGGTTACAGAGGCAAAGTAAGATCTATTGCCCAGGCCAAGTGGACCTCTTCCTTTCCTAAACGTTCCCCACAGATATTAGAGGGACACCATAGTACTAGGCAACAGCTTTGGCTGCCAAGGTAAAGCTGTCTTTTCTATTAAGAATTAATGAGAGGTCACTCCTAAAATATATCTTGGGTTCATCACAAGTAAAGGGTCGTAAACTCACACATGTCCCATTAATTTTTCATGCTGCCTTGCAGACCCTCTGGTTCCCCAAATAAGACAGCATTTTAATTTTTACAGGATAAGGAGCCCTGAGGGCAGTGTATTATTTTGAAAGGGCAAATGGCAATCAAGACACGCAGGGCGGGGTGGAAACAGGTAAGTCCTCTCTGGGGGAGTATAACATTATTATACACAGTGGTAAAGAAGCTGAGCAAGATGAATTGAGCTGCTTTCCTTGCTGGCAAGAACATTATTTTTCCATTTCGTACTTATACACTAGCCCACGGAGCAGTAGGCACTGGCCAATGTCACTTCATCATGGGTGTGATCTGCATCAGGATCCTAGCTGAATGAAAAACACTCAGTCCTCCATTTGGGAAGAAGAATGGCTTTGGGGCCTTCAGGTCCTTTTGGCCACTCTCTTTTGTCTATTCCTAATTTGTTACTTCATGCCCATGTGCATAATCTAAAACTGAGGAAAAAACAAATAAACAAAATCTTGGCTTTCATGTTGTTCCAGGATTTTCCACAATGTGAGTGAAAGGAATGAGAATTAAATAAGCCCTTAAATAAAATATCTTAAAGTTCTAAATCAGTTTTCCATTAAAGTCACTCATCTTGAGCAATGACTGATAAACATTTGCTAAATATTAGACTTGGGGTTAGAAAGGGGTGGGGTGTGGGAAGGTAGGTGGAATAAGATTGAATTTGATCTCTTGTATTCAAATGTCAAATTACTGGCTATCATTCTTATGATATAATAAGTAGAGTGCTACACATGGAATAATCAAGAGAACTAGATTCAAGTCAAAGTATTCACCTTACTAGTTATGTGACCATAGACAAATTATTTTAGCTTTGCAAGCCTCAATTTCCTCTTCTGCAAACTGGAAGGAAGGAAAAAAAAAAACACTTGTTAATTTCCCATTATGTGTCAAGTTCTATGTCAAGTGTTTTACAAATAGCTCATTTGATCCTTAAAACCCTGGGAGGTATGTGGTATTATTATTACCATTCTACAGTTGAGGAAACTGATGTAAACAAAAATTATATGATTTTTCCAAGATCATATAGCTACTAAGTTTCTGAGACCAGATTTGAACTCAGGTCTTCCTGACTCCAGGCCTGGAACTGTATCCACCAAGCCATTTAGCTTCCTCTAATTGCACTTCAAAGGACTGTTGTAAGCTTCACATGAGATAATGCATATAAGCTCATTCAAAACCCTAAAATCTTATATAAACATGAACTATTGCTATTAAGTTTGGAAGAAAAAATAGGCAATGAGGGAAAAATATTATCACTCTTTGCAGATGATATGATGATGTAGTCAGAAAACCCTAGAGAATCAACTAAAAATAATTGAAGCAATTAAAAACTTTAGCAAAGTTGTATTATATAAAATAAACCCATACAAAATATCAGTATTTTGATACTACCAACGAAACTCAACAGGCAGAGGCAGAAAAGAAATTCTATTTAAAATAACTGCAGACACAACTATTGAGGGGACAAAGCCAAGATGTTCGAGAAAAGTCAGGGACTCATCTAAGCTCTCCAAACAACTTTAAATAACACTTCAAAACAAAATTTGTTACAGCAGAACCCACAAAAAGATGGATAAAATAATTTTCCAGCCTATGACAACATAAAAGGTTGGCAGGAAAGGTCAATCTCACCAGGGTGAGAGTGGAGCACAGGCTATGCCAGTGCAGGCAGTGTAGTGCCCTAGCAAACCAAGGGCAGACCTTAGGGATAACTGAATTAGCAGGGGTGGCTACCTGAACAATCAGCCCCCAGACAGTAAGAGGGTTTGGAAAACAGTCAGAAGCAGATTGCAGGCTCACTCGGTGCAGGACTCTGTTGCATTGCCCATATTCAGATGCGAGTTGCTGTCCTAGGGCAAAGAAGAACACAACAGAGCTTGGGGCTTCATGGGAGTGAGGACCCTTATCATAGTTTCAGGGCAGAAAACTGTGCATGTGGTTGCTCACGGACAGGGAAGTAGTAAACACACTTCTCCATAGAGCATATCACCTTGGAAGAACTGAAAGTTTATAGACCCTCAGAACCAGCTCTGAAAACAGCTGCATTAAAAAAAAAATAAAACCTGAAAGTGCTCCCTCTACTCTGGGGAGCAGAGCCCAAATTTAATAAAAAGTTAAAAGACAAGAAATAGTCTGGAAAAATGAGGAAACAACAACAACAAAAAGATCATGACCATAGATAGTTACTATGATAACAGGGAAGATCAAAACACACTCTCAGAAGATGATGCACATAACTCATAAGAACTTTCTCATGATTAGGGCAGTTAGAAAGAGTGTATATAGACAGAGACATAGTTGTGAGTTAAATAAGATGAGGTGATATGTAAAGCAATAAAGTTAAGGGCTAAGAAAGAGGAATACCCTTGGAGAAAGGGAAGAGGAGATGTAAAATGTGGCAAATTAGCTCACATAAAAGGGGCTCACAAGGAAGAACTTTTATAGTGGAGGAGAAGATAGGGAAGGTGGTGGGGAATGCTCGAACCTTACTCACATTGGAATTGACTCAAAGAAGGAGTAACATAAACACTCAGGTGGGTATAGAAATCTATCTTACCCTGTAGGGAAACATGAGGGGAAGGGTATAAAAAGAGAATGGTTGCTGATAGAAGGGAGATTGGATTGGGAGAGGTGGTAGTCAGAAGCAAAAATGCTTTTGAGGATGGACAGGATGAAAGGAAAGAGAGAGAGAGTAGAATAAAGAAGGGGAAAATAAGATGGAGGGAAATAGAGTAGTAATAATTGAGAAAACAATTGAAACAAGTGTCTCTGATAAAGGCCTCATTTGTCAAAGATATAGAAAACTGAGTCAAATCTATAAAAGATAAGTCATTGCCCAATTGATAAATGGTTAAAGGATATAAACAGGTGATTTTCAGATAAAATAATCAAAGCTAAATGTAGTTATGTGAAAAATGCTCTAAATCACTATTGATTACAGAAATGCAAATTAAAATTATTCTAAGGTACCACCTCATATCTATCAGATTAGCTAATATAACAGAAAAATTAAATGACAAACATTGGAGAGGATGTTGGAAAACTGGGACACTAATGCGCCATTGGTAGAGGTGTGAACTGATTTAACCATTCTGTTGAGCAATTTGAATTATGCTAAAGCCATGTATACTCTTTGATCTAGCAATACCATTACTGAGTCTGTACTCAAAGAGATCAAAGAAAAAGAAAAAAGATAAGGACCTACATGTACAAAAATTTTTATGGCAGTTCTTTTCTGGTGGCAAAGAAATAGAAATTGAGGAGATGGTTAGAAAAACCTGAAGCAACTTACAGGAACTGATGCAAAGTGAAATGAGCAGAGCAAAACCAGGAAAACATTGTACACAATTGAGCAATATTGTATGATGATCAATTGTGAATGATTTAGCTGTTCTCAGCAATATAATGAATACAATCTTCTAAGACACTTCTGAAGGATTTATGATGAGAAGTGCTATCCATCCTCAGAGAAAGAACTGATGGAGTCTGAATGCAGATCTAAGCATACTTTTTTTTGTTTTATTTTGCTTAGAATTTTTATCTGTGTTTTCTTTCACAACATGAGTAATATGGAAATACATTTTCCATGACTGCACATGTATAACCTGTATCAAATTGCCTGCTTTCTCAATGAGGGGAGAAAAGAGGCAAGGAGAGAATTTGGAACTCAAAATTAAAAAAAGAATGTTAAAATTGTTTTTACATGTAATTTGAGGAAAAAAACCAAAATATTAAAACAGTTTAACTGCTGAAAAGTCTAGCAGCTAAGACAAACTCAGACTATATGAACACAATAGTGGAAACACTTTTCACATAAATATAGATCAAAACAATTGAAGAAATATAAATTGTTCACGGGTAGACTGAGGCAATATAATAAAGATGACAACTCTGCCTGAGTTAATTTACTTATTCAGTGACATCACAATCAAAATACCAAAGAATTATTTAATAGAGCTAGGGAAAAAATTCATTTAGATGGACAAAAGTTAAAGCGTATCAAAGGAATCAATAAAAAAAAAAAGGAAGATACACTTCCTGGCAGTGCCAGCTTCCAAACTATATTACAAAGCAGTAATCATCAGAACAATCTGGTAGTAGCTAAGAAATAAAATGGTGGGGTCAGTGAAATAGATTAGGTACACAGTACACAGCAGTAAGTAATAAAGTAACAGAGTGTTTGATAAGCCCAAAGATCCAAGCTTTTGGGAAAATAACTCAATATTTGACAAAAATTGCTTGGAAAACTAGAAAGCAGTTTGGCAAAAAAATAAATATAGACCAGCAATTACACTATATACTAAGATAAAATCAAAATGAATAAAGGGTTTAGACATAAAATATAGAGAGGATTATGAAAAGTAAATCATTTTGATAACATGACATTTAAAAAAATGGTTTTTGTACAAAAAAACTAATGCAGCCAAAATTAGAAGGAAAACAAGACACTGGGCAAAAATCATGCAACAAGTTTCTCTGATTAAGGACTTCTTTCTCAAATATATAGAGAATTGAGCCAAATTTGTAAAAATAAATTCCATTCCCCAGTTGATAAACATTAAAAGAATATGTACAGGCACTTCTCAGAAGAAGAAATCAAGACTATCAATAGTCACATAAAAAATGCTCTAAATCACTACTAATTAGAGGAATGCAAATTAAAACAACACTGAGATACCTCCTCACAGCTCTCAGATTGGTTAACATGACAGAGAATAAATAGTACAAATGCTTGAAGGAATGTGGAAAAATTGAGACACTAAGGCACTGTTGCACTGTTGGTAGATTGATGAACTAGTTCAACCATTATGGAGTATAATTTTTAATTACACCAAAAGAGCTATAAAACTGTGCATACTCATACCCAGCAATGCCATTACTAAATCTGTGTCCCAAAGAGATCAAAGACAAGGGAAAAGGACCTATTTGTACAAAAATATTTGTGCCAGCTCTTTTTATGGTGGCAAAGAATTGGAAATTGAGGGGATTCACATCAGTTGGGGAATGGCTGAACAAGTTATTCTATATGATTTTGTTGTAATACTATTGTGCAATAAGAAATTGCAAGGATGATGAAGAAAAAACAACAACAATGAAAACTGATATGTTTTCATTCGAAGTGAAGTGAACAGAACTGGAAGAATATTGTACACCATAACAGTAGCATTTTTAACTTACTTTGTTTTACTTGTTTTATTTTTTCCTGATTTCTTTTGCAATATGGATACTATGGAAATGTTTTGCTTAACTTCACATGTATGATCAATATCAAAGTGCTTATCTTCTCAAGGAGTAAGGAATGGTGGGATGGAAAAAGGGAAAAATTTGGACCTCAAAATAAAAAAAAAGATTGTTAAAATAGTTTTGTATGTAATATACGTATAGTTTTGTATGTAAGAGAATATATGTGTGTGTGTGTGTGTGTGTGTGTGTGTGTGTGTGTGTGTGTGTGTTTAAATGTACCCAGGCTCAGATTCCTTAAGAACCTAGCCAATAGCTCACAAATGTTCAGATTCCTTAGGAGTCTGGCCAATATGGCAAATCTTTAATAAACCTTGTCTCTGGTTGAAAGAAAGCCTGGGTAGAATTCTTTTGGGCAGGACCTGTGTGTTGAGATTTTGGGATCCTAGCACCCCTAAACCCCTAGACTTCCTCACCTCCACAGGACAGGTGGATAAAAAGAGCTTCAAGTGAGCCTAGAGAGAATGAGTGGACCACAGGTACTATATGAGAAAACACCTTTATCTAAAGAGATTATACTTGACAAAGCTCAACCATCAAAAGAAACTGAATGCCAGTAGTGGTGACTCCAGCAAGGAAGATGGCACAAGCATCAGAGGCGTTACCACAAGATCTGAGGCTGATGAAGAGAAAAGCTTGTCTGAAATCCAAGAGGAGAAACAAATACTAGAAGAATTAAAAGTGACTATGGACAAATACCCCCCAACCTCACAGGACATGGCTAATATCCAAGAATCTTCAGAGGAAGACAGAGATAATTTTAGAAACAAATCTTTAAGAGAAGAAGGCTATTTGACATCACTAGGTTCTCTGCCAAGCAACCTCCAGTCCCAGGCATATAAGCATGCATTGGAAAATATCAGTGGTGCCAAGAACAGCATTAGAAAACTCTGGTACCAGCTCTATGAAGCAATTGAATTGACTTACCAAAGTAAGCAAGGTTCTGAGATCAGCAGAATTACCTTAAGGCCCTATTTGAGCTGTGGATCAAGTGGAATAGGAGCCAGTCTGAAAATGTGAATGGTGATACATGGCTCCTGGAAATCAGGACTCTGGACATGTCCCGCAACATTGTCCTCAAATTACAGTCAGTCTTCATAGACCTCATGCCTAAAGTCCAAGGTCTCCCAAGCAGTCTACAAGACAAGCTCCAACAGGCCTGTTATAACATGCAAGAGCTTCATACCACCTTTTCCCTAAGTGATGGGTTTGAAGATCTAGACAAGTATCATCTGACACACAGCCAGTTTAAGCTGACCCAAGCCCAGGGAAGTATAGAAGAACTGTTTTGTTTCTTAAAGGATAGTATTCCTTCTGGCTGGAGTGTAGCACCAGTTTCCCCCAGTGAATATCCCTTCACAGGTAATGGCACTACTTAAAGGAAAAATATTTTGAATTGTGACATGGAATCAGGCTGATACTTTCAGATTCCTGGCAAGCAGTCTTGTGCTAGTTTATAGTTAATAACTGTACTCTGTATACGTTTCAGATTATGCAAATAAAGTTACATCAAAAATTTTAAAAAAATGTGCTCAACCAAAAAAAAAAATATAAAGAAACAAACCTTAAAATACAATACAAACAGGAGATACATTGATTACATGCAAGGTACTATACAAAGTACTAAGGAACCAAACACAAACTTAAATAATCACTGGACTCAATGAGATCATATACTATTGGAGCAATAATTCAGGTGAGTAAATACCAAATATAAAATAAAGTGATTTTTAAGGTAGGTTGAACATTATTTTAGACTGAGTGAGTAGAAGACCAGAAAATGGCCTCATGATAAAGTAGGTAAAAGGAACATTCATTTAACCACATCTGCACTCTTTGATACAATCATAGAATTTCAGAGCTTTAAGTCAATAATTTCTTAGAGGTTATCTAGGGTTATTTGTTACTACTATGGTTTGAAAAACCTGCCACTGCTTACAGATTTGTCTCTCAAAAGAAGGGAAGCTAGTGATGGCAAAAGCTATGTCCTTTTTTGTCTTTTTATCCCCAGCACCTAGCAGTGTGCCTGAAAATAGGAAAAACTTAATCAATACTTTTTTATTGATTGATTGGTTCTCATAGACATTGTCAGATTGTATAGTCAACAGAACCTTCCTTTCACTGTTTTTTACTCATCAGTCAGCATTTTTATTGTTGTAGTCTTCCAGGTTTCTAGATCAATGGCAAGGGAGTTGTGCCTAGTTAAGATGATGTTGAATATATTCACTCTTTTGTCATTTACTCAATCTTGAATAACCATGTAGAAATTATTGAATTTTTGAGCTTTCTACTCTCTTACTCACATTCTCTTCCTGGTTCAGATTTGTAGCAAAAAGTATGGATCTTGCCAATTGTACTATTCTCCAATATGATGTCCCCACCTTCATGCATTCTTTATGCTTGAAATTCATTTGCTCATTAGCTTTGCTTATTGAATCCCTACTTTCTTTTATGGTTCAACCCAAATACCACATTCTCCATAAAGTCTTTCTTGATCTTTCTAGATGCTGCTGCTTTTTTCCTCCTCAGTTTTCCTTGTATTTGCTGATTTTTTCTATATATTGTTTCTTCTCCAGGAAACATAAGCTTTTTGAGGGTGGTAAATGTTTTGGTTTTGTCTTTGTATTTTTAATATCTAGCCCAGTGCTTTCTTACCCTATGCATAGTTCGTGCTTAATAGATGTTGAATTTAACTGTGTCTGTTGTGGACTTGCTAATCTGGATTTGGTAGAGGAATAATTTTGAAGCATAAGACACTTGAAGGAGGTCAGCACCATCATAGGAGATTTTTTTCAAGTCAGAAGGCAACATGAGGTCATTGAACCCTGCTGGGATCAAATGCCTCTAGCCAGTGGATGTTATTATGCAAATAAATTGTTTAGATTTATAATTAGAATGAGTGAAACTGCAATTCCAGCAGTCTTAAAACTAAGAAAACAGTAAATTACAAAATAATATAAAAAGATAAAAATTTAGAGTTATGGGTAAGATTGTCTGCTAAGGCAATGGATTCCCCCTTACAGAAAGACTCCAAACAAAGGATAGATGATACAATGTCAGGGTTTGTTGTATAAGGCAGAATATCCAAAAGAATTTCAAGAGAAAGTGCATACTAGCAACTGTGGGGATCGTGAAGGACCTGATTAGGATTTTTAGATGCAACTTGAATTAATGACCTTTGAGATTCCTTCTAATTCTGACATTCTGTTGAGCTGTGTTTCTGACATTTGATGTTGTGAATAACCAAAAAGTAGATGATTAAAAAAATTGCTGTAGAAATTGATTTATGAGGATCCAGAATTTCACATAATTTGATGTTGGATGGGAAAATTTCATCAATTTTAAGAAGTTCTATAATAAAATTGTGTTGACAAGACAATTTTAGGAATACTACTTTTATTGTTTTTTTGCTTCAGTTGCCTCTTAATATATCTTTTTTTTAGATTGGACTCTACTCTTGAACAATTTAATAAACCCCTTACATCAAGCAGTATCTTTTTTCTAGCAATTTACAACATGTATGTTTAAAAATCTCAGCCTGATCAATTATGTGCTGTCATAATATGCTGAAATTAATATAAAACATTTGTCTATTTTGCTGGAAAATTGTCCCACTTACTTTTTATGTCATTAGTATGAATATGTTTTAGAGATTTTACAGAATCTCAGAGTGGGGACATCTCTCTGAGGTCAACCAGGAATCATGATTTAATGGACAGGGTAATAGACTTGGAATAAGGAGGGCCTGGGTTCAAATTCTGCTGTACTTCTTCCAGATATATAATGCTGGATGAGTCACTTAACCTCTCTGAGTTTCAGTTTCTCATCTACAAAATGAGGTGTTGGATTGAGTGACCCCTTCCAGCTTTCAATCTATTATCCTTTGAACCTGAATGAAATTCTCTTCTGCAACATTCCTAACATGTCATTGAGCCTTCACTTGAATACTTCTAGCAAGCAATAACCTTTCCAGGCAGCCCATTCCACCATTTGGAGAGCTCTAATTGTTAGGAAATTTTATGTTCCAACAAGCTTAAATCTGCATTAAAAAAAAATCTTCCATTCAGTATGCACAGAAAGTATACGTGTCAGCACATCCTGGGAACATCATCACCATTGGTCCTTCTGCTTTACCTTAGGGGAAAGAATGAAAGAATGAAGCAAATGGTCCATAGTAAATATTTTTTAAAGGTCTACAAACTCTCTTGGCCCATGTTGTATGCAAGCCTATGCATTCATTGCTTTGAGTTCTACCCTCTGAACCAAACATAGGAAGTCTATCGTCTCATCTTCATGAGAACCCTTCAAATATTTGAAGGACCTAACATTCCTACCCTAAAATCTTTTCTACAACAGGCTGCTAAAAATCATCAATTCCTTCAGAAGATCCAGGATGAGATATTGAAGCCCTTATTTTGATTGTCTTCCTCTGAATATTTTCCAGTTTATCAATGTCCTCTATAAATACATTGTCCAGAACTTAATCAAATACTAAAAATGTGGTATGGTGAGAGCAGATTAAACGCATTTTGAGATAGGATGCTCAAGTCCCATAATTCTTGTCATTTCTACTTCTTCAGTCAGTTTCTCTTTGTTTGTCAGAATGAAATTTAAAATGGAAGTTCTACTAATATTTTCTCTATGATGTGATGATTCAAATGATCGTTAAGATTAGGCAGATAATAATTACTGGCTCTACAGCAGATATCTATATCATGGAAGGTCCCCTTTTCTACTGTGTCTTATCTCCAGCTCAATCTTGTGAGCTATTTACTAAAACTTTCATTTCTTTTTTCTTTCTTCCAGGCTTCCTATCAGTCAGTCAATAAACATTTATTAAGTGCCCACTACATACAGGCACTGTGCTACTTTAGTGACAATATCACTTCTTTTTTGCCTCCATCTATCTTCATCCAAATGCTTCCTACCATGCTTACTCTCTCTAGATCTTAGATTTCCTGACATGAAAATAACTTCTTTTTTTGTTTTGTTTTTTGGGGTTTTTTTTGGCTAGGCAATGGAGTTAAGTGACTTGCCCAGGGTCACACAGCTAGTGAGTGCTATGTGTCTGAGGCCTGATTTGAACTCAGGTCTTCCTGACTTCAGGGCCAGTGCTCTATCCACTGTGCCACCTAACTGCCCCCAAAATAACTTCTTAATATATGATGTTACCATACTCCCCCTTTATCTGTCCTGTTCTCTTTGAATAAGTTTTACTTTCCAAAGCCATAAACATTTATGTATTTAAAAGAAAATAAATCAAAACAGAATACATAGATACATAACTTTGAGGATTAATGGGTAAGTGCTGAATCATCAGATATTTCCTTTTAACTTTTTTGTGATTATAAGGGTAATAATAATACCTAATGAATGTCATTTTTTTTCTGTTGTACTTATACCTACAAAGTTGAGTTAAGAGTAGAGTAGAGGAGATTGTCTGTATCATCCTAAATCTCAAAATCATAGTATTCTTACATATCTACATAGGGAAGGCAAAGGTACCTCTGACCACCTACTACAGGGCTTGGACAATTTTGGGAATATCCTTAATCTCTGCTTCATGATGAATACATAGACTCAGCTTCAGACATTTATTTCATCTCCCCCTAAGGAAATAGTGGATTGCTTAAACAGTTGGTATTCCATTAACATGTTTATTTCATCTTTAATTCAACAGATGTTTAAGGTTCAGCCTGTCATCATTGACTCTATCAATTATCACTCAATTTTTAATTGATCACTTAGCTATATGCAAACTAGCCTTCTCATTACTGAACAGCATATTTAGTTAGATTATTCAAAGTCAAGAAGTATGTGTGTGTGTGTGTGTGTGTGTGTGTGTGTGTGCACTCAGGTACTCAAATAGATATGCATATATGTGTACTTATACACACACGTGTAGATATATGTGTATATATGTGTGTACACACAGATAAAAAGTGGAACAGTAAATAGAAAGATTAACTTGGAACCCCTTGTTCAATATGGCTTGTGTGACTTTAAACAAGTTGGTGCTCTGAGAAACTTTAAGTCTCTAAGTTGCAGAGTGGGTTTAAGCCTGCACGGGTAAAAGGAACTTCTTCAACTTAATTTAGTTCTAAATTATTAAATTAATTTTCTTTTATTAAGTAAGTCAGAGGTCAAGTCACTAAATGTAGATATAATTTTATCTACCTATTTATTCACACTATGGTTTTTATTCACATATTTTCAACTTGAATAACAAATTATATACCTAAAAGATAAGTAATATCTATTAGTAATATAAATTACTATATTAGATATAATATGTATTATATATAGTAATAATGCTTCTATAAGTAATATCATTACTTTGACCATAATAACCTTAACATGGTAGAAGGAAATAATCATAAGTATAATATACTTATTTTTAACAACAACAACAATAACAAAGAAAAAGACTATTTGAAGTAGTCTTTCCTCTCCATCCCCTTTGGAAAACATAGACTATATGTATACACACACACATATATGTATATATACACATATATATTTTAAAGTAATTTCCATTTAACAACTCAGAGCTAAAAAGGTAGATTACTGAAGTTCATTGTTCCCATTTGCTGAATACATCTGAATCTCACATCCTGCTGCATTTTTCTGCTGTAAATTGCCTTGCTGGCTTGTTTTCTTTTTTCATTAAATTTTTCCTTGCTACTTTATCTGCTTTCTGCAACATGGTAAAAGCAATAACATTCTGATTTATAAAAGCTTAAAACAGTTTTAAAAACAATACCAGTGGGCAAGGAGAGAAGGAGAATGCCTACAGCTTGGAGTAAATGAAATGACTGAAAAAGAATGAAATTCATTGATAAATGTGTAACTGCCCATATGTTTATAAATAATCTCATAGTTGTTCTTGTTTTTTATATGCCAATTGGATAGGCTCTTTCTCTTTCAGAGTGAACTACTAGTCCTAGAGCTTCCAAGCACTCTTTCCACTTTCAGGACAGAATATCACCCATCTTAAGTAGTAAGGCAAAAGAGAATTAATGTTTATTTTGCCAGACTTCTCTATTAAAGTGAACTGGGTGGTCCTTATAGAAACTAGTCTATCCATTCATAGATTGGAAATTTTCCAAGTACAATTCACATGTTGGTAATACCTGAAAGAAACCACTGAAATACCATGACTTCTCCCCACCTTGACTTGATAGGAGCTTCCTTATTTCATAAAGAACATGGGGAAATAGGTAATATCTACTATTCCAGTCAATAAAAGGAACATTCTGTAAAAGATCTTTATCCTTGATATTATAAGCTCCTCTTCTACCAGTTAGAAATCTGCCCAAAAAATTCCTTTTACTAACTTGTATATTTCATGTTCAATCCATCAAAACAATAATATCTTTTTGTATGTTGTTACCTGTTTTCATATGCATAAAAACAGGTTGAAGTGAACCAAAGTAATTTGAATTAAGATGTCATTGTTGAAATTGCTCTATTCTTTACAGTCTTCCAAATTACCCAGTGATTCTCTCTACAGTCAAACATAACTATGAATTTTGAGCATTGTGGTGTGATGGAATTAGTACTCACTAATCAGAGGAGCTGAATATGAATCCCAGCAGCATTTCTATTTTCTACCTGTGTGACCTTTGGTGAATTCTCTTACCTCTCTTCCTCATCTTTAAAATGAGAGTTTGAACCAGGTGAGCTAAAAGTTCCCTTCTTGCTATAGGTTCTAATAGGCAGCATTTTCCAATGCTCCAATATGTATCTGCAGTGAAAATAGTCTTCATTTTGGCACATCTTTTTAAAAATCATTATTAATCTTTCTGTGATCCAATTTCTTACTATACTGCCACATTTAGAGAGCCACAACATGGGACAGTATTGGAAAAATCAAAGAACTAGGGTCTTCTGTGTGAAATACCTGTGTGAATTCAGAGGGGTTTTAATGTGTGAAATTAGGAAAGGGTGAAAGAAAAAAAGTTTTCCTTTGCTTTAGGTCTCTTAAACTCAGTATAGTAGAAAGAACAGGTGAGCTTAAGTCACAGGGCCTGGATTCAAATCAACTCCTTATTACCTTTATGACCTTGGCCAAATTTATTTTAGATTAGGCCTTAAGAGCCGAGTATTTTTAAGAAAGTCTTAATGTTTACATAGAGCTTTAAATACATTATCTGATTTAATCTTCTAAGCATCTGTGGGAGGCATATACTACAGGTATATGGTTAGTTCCTTCTTGACAATAAGAATTCTGGGACATAGATTAAGAAATTATTCTACATATAGTAGGTAGGAAATTGGACTTAAGAGTCGGGAAGTCTTCAGTTAAGGTTCAAATCCTGACACAGACTCTAGCTGTCTAACCCTGGACAGAACACTAAAACTCTGACCTTCAATTTCCTTACCTGCAAAATGATGATAATAATAGCACCTGTTTGACAGAGTTGTTGCCAGGATCAAATAAAATAATATAGATATCAAGCATTTTATGAACCTCAATGTGCTATTACCAAGGTTAGACAGTTAGATAAAGTACTAAGCATTAATATGTGTTAGTTACTATGCTAAGTGCTGGGGATTCACATGCAAGCAACCAAGTAAGATGGGCCCTGCCCTCAAAAAACTCATTAATGGGAGAAGTCAACGTATCATCATCATCATCATCATCATCATCATCATTATCATTGTTCTATCTTCTCTACTGATTGACTTGCCCCAACCCTATCTCCTGATTGTTATTGTTATTATTGTCATTGTTGTTAAAGAGCTTTGCAAAACTCAGCACTCCACATAGACCTAGAGCTATTTCTACATAGCTGGTACATTTCATGGGCAGAATTTGAAGTCATATGTACTAAACTCCAAGTCCAACACTTGAGTGCCACAGTCTTTTTTTCATGTTAAATAATAACAATAATATAAAAGAGGATCAGTTGATCTACAAGGCCTCTTTCAGCTCTAAATCCTCTGATCCTGTTACTACAGAGGAGACTAAGATGCCAGCATCCAAATTCCCCTGACAGAAAGACTTCACTGTCATTGACATATGGTCTGTTTGGGACAGTAATGGAAAATGTTAAGCAGACCCAAGAACTGCCTTGGTCACATGGCTGTCACTCTAGCCTAAAGAGGATCTAGACCTTGACACTTTTTGAGTTTTTTGAATCTTGGGAAAACCCTGATCATATTACCACTGCATGAGAATACTATTCCATTCATATATGTAGAATGTGTCTTTCTCCTAACCATCATTCTTAAGGAAAGAAATGTTGGAAGAATCGAGTATCTCTGCATTCTCTCGGCATGGTGTTACATAAAAGTTCTCTGATATGTGTCAGACTCTACAATTAAAGTAAATATGATCAGCTTCCCAATAGTTGAATCATACCAATAAAAAGGAGAATATATTTTTTATATATTAAAATCATTTTTATGCATATACACACGCATATACACTTACGTGTAAAGTAAATATAAAGTTATTTTGGAGTGAGCATTAATAACCAGAAGAATCAAGTAAGACCTCTTATATGAGGTGATAGTAGGGAAAAACACTGAAGGGATTCCAAGAAGCAGAGTTGAAAAGAGCATTCCAGACATGAGGGAAAGCTAATGAAAAGACATGGAGCTGGGAGATGGAATGCTATATGTGGGAAAAACAAATATCTCAGGTTGTCTGGAACTTAGAATACTTGAAGGGAGAATAATTTATAATCAACCTAGAAAAACTGGCAAGAACCAGATTGTAAAGTCTTTAAATGGCACTTACATGGGGGAATGGAATACACATTTATTAAATGATTGCCATGTACCAGATACTGTGCTAAGCACTTTACAAATGTTAATTTGATCTTTTCAATTTCCCTGTGAGGTATGGGTGGTTAGGATCCTCATTGCTAAGAAAACTGAGGTAGATATTAGTTAAGCAGTTTGCCCAGTGCTGTAGAGCTAGTAAGTATCTAAGGCTGTATTTAAACTTAGATCTTACTGTCTCCAGGCCCAGTGCTCTATCCACTGTGTCACCTAACTCTATCAGAGGAGGTTGTATTATATATACTCTAGAAAATAAGGAATCCTGAAGCTTCATTAGCAGGAGAATGACATCAGATCTTTGACTTGGGGCTATGAATTGGTCAGATTTATGGAAGTCATAGTGGAGAAAAAAAGTCTTTTCTACCTTATGAAATCTTTTATCATTTGAGAAGATTCTTATTTCACCTGAAAATGAAGAAATGATGATAGTAATAACAAAATATTTTTCTCTCATTATATAGTACTTTAAACTTATAAAATGCTTTATATAACTTGTTTCATTTGAGCCTTAAAACAATCACAGAAGCATGTGTTATCACTATTCCCAATTTGTAAGTAAAGAAACTGAGGCTCAAAGCAGTTGCATGGCTTACCTAGTCTCACATAGCAGTTAGTGTCAAGAGATTGGATTTGAACCTATGTCTTCCTGACTGTAAGCCTAGCACACTAGGCACTTGTCCAAGATCCTTTATACATGAGAAAATCATGCACAAGAAATAGTCTTGTTTGAGTTTTCATTGTATGTACCATATTAGGACAGACACTTGGAGCTGATAAAATATTCAGCACACTTAGTTTGCTTGAGTTTTTTGGGGGGGCAGGGCATCTGTAGAAGCTACATTACATAGAAGCTAACTGGTATACCTCATTCTTTCCAGGGAAGAGAGACTGAGTCAAAAATTCTGTAAGAAGGCAGCCAAAACTCCTGATATCAATAGGTGTACTGTGTCAACCTCTCAAAATGATCTCTGGCACTCTGTAGAAATAAGACTAGAGTTTTGTGTAGAGTTTTTGGAACTAAAAACAACTGGATGCAAAGCCAATAACCTTGATTGCACTGTGGCTATGCTATTTCCATGCTATTTCAATGAAGAATGCTTTCTGGCTTCAGATTGCAGTGAATGATCTTATTTCTGTGGAGAGCATCCATGGATTGCAAGATATATTGAGTAAATTTGCATACCAGCTGGACATCGAACCCTGAAACTTGTTCTTTTTGATTAGCTCATAGAGGTCCATGCAATTCAAATGCATGATTCTGGAATGTAAAATTTTGTAGCATATGAATAACATTCATGCTGCCTGTTTCATCCTGATTCTTAAGATGCTCTAAAACCTTGATTTTCTTAACTGCTTGTCAATGAAAACTCTTTTCATTGTGAACCATTTTCAGTGTGACATACTAGTGAAGTTTGTGGTCGTAAAACTTGAACTACTTGCCTGAAGCTGACTTTGCAAATGATTTTCATTTCCTCATATCTATAAGCCAAGTGGTCTCAAGGTACATGAATGCAGCCTCAGCACCATCATAGCCCCCATTGTTGGGGCAACCAATGATGCCATGCCTTTTCTTGGTATTTGAACACACAAAATAAACTTCAGGATAATTGATGATTTCTAGCTTCTCATAAGGAGTCACTTGACCCATTGCTTTAGTGCTTATTCAGGAGTCAGAAGTACCACTTTTACCACTTTGGATGAACCACTAGATTTGACATTATTCAAACTGTCTGAACATTTACCCTGAGAAATAGTGAAAGGACACTTTTCAGAAGTATTTGCTCCTGTGGACTGAAGAGTATTTTCTCTTCTGTTGTCTAATTTCTGAAGCAGCTATTCTACCTTAATATTAACGCCATTTGGGATTGGTTGAGTGTTGTTTGCTGTTAGCTTTTCAGTAGCAATATATAATTTTCTGGGTAGAGCTGGTTCAGAAGGGTTACAGGTTTGAGCCAGGTGGGCATTTGGTTTCATCTAACATCACGAAGGTATCACAAACACCATTCCCCGGCTCCTCAGCCCAGGCCCTTGCTAAGGTCTGTACCATCCGTCATGGGGACCCAAGATCCCTCCTTGGCAGGGGTAGAAGGAGGCCTGGAAAGAGCGGGCCTAGGCTTCCAGCAGCTGACCGACTACCATGGGGACCTGAATCAGCCCTACCCACCACTGCTTCTCAGCTAACCTTGGCCATGCAGCAGATTCTACCAGCACCCACTCCTTTTTTTTTTTTTTTTTGCTTTGACTAATTGAATATAGTTGTCCGGAATTTCTGTGATTGTATCTGTAGGGGTGTGGTAAAGACCTCCATTCTTAAATAACATTGAAGGGATCACTAAAAAGTTAAACGTTAACGTGATTTTATTTTTTTCTGTGTTTGGCATTGCAAAATCTTGCATTAATTAATATCAAAGGAATATTTGAAAATATGATTGCAAACTATGGCATAAAGATAATTTAGTATTATTCAAAGGAATCTATGATCATGCGATTATAGGTTTAGAGCTAAAAGGGACCCTGGAGGACATGTAGTCTAACTTCATCATTTTACATGTAAGCAAATCCAGGCCTAGAAAGCTGAAGTGATTTGCCAAGTAGTCAATTGAAATTTGAACCCAGGTCCTATGAGTCTGAGGCCTATAAGATCCTTTCCGTTATATCATGTTGCCTCCACAATATTTATTAGCCCTTTCCCACAAACATACATACAAACTAGTGCTACTTTAGGACTAAATATTATGGTCGCTACTGAAGAGTGTGAATCCTTTAAAGGTTATTAAAACAGGCGAGATCACACTGTTTTCACATTCATGTTCAGAATAGGAGATGGGTTAGTGTTCTTGCTGTGGTTGTTTTAAAAAACTGAATTTCATGTAGCTGCTCTAGTCATTCACTAAATTCTCCCTTTGGTGGCTCATCGAGCATGAGGCTTATCTGGGTTACTGAATACTATATCAACATATACAAGATTTGGAAAGTTCTACCAGTCTAGAAAGACTGCACATCTGAAGCCCAAACAGACAATATGCCTACTGTCCAAGGAGAACCTTAACTAACTCAGGTTCTCAGAGGTTCACCACCAAGTTGGCCACAGGGTGACGGACTCTTTCAGCACAATAACTCTCAAAGGGCATCTACCAAAGTGTAGGGAAGCTGTGACCTCTGTTAGCAGAACCAGTACCCACGGTGATGAAATCTTAGGTATATGAAATACTGAAGTAACTGACCTGCTAAATTGAAGGAGATTGAAATTTGCACCCCCTGCAAGATGTATTTTGAAGTTTCAGTTATTACTTGCTCTGTATTACATAGAATTCTGGACACCATAAATGATTATACCATATAAATTAGAAGGAAGCTACATAAGGCCTCTAAGTATGATATTTACAGCTTTATTTCAAATCCAGATGAACTTTACATCCTTAGTTTTCAAAAATTTAAATCCAGAACATATGGTGTAATGCATTTTAATAGCCAAATGCTGCACATGACTTGAGGTGGAGGATGGGAAAATGACTCAGAAGGAGGAATATTTATGACTGATTTTTAAGGTTCAATCCTTACAAGAGCAAAGAACCCTTGTTAAGGCTTTCTATAATCATTTAGAGAACCTACCTATCAGGGTACATCATTTAAGAGAAAACTGTTTGTTTGGTTTTCCACTAAAAAATTCACTTAGACTTCAGCAGTTATTGACAGATATCTATTTATCTAGTATCCATATTTCCTTTAAGGCAGTAGTCAAATCCGTTTTTAATATCCCATCATTTCCTCTATTATATATGTTAAAATTGTGCTCCTGTCTGCCCACATAATATGTCATATCTGGATGACATAACCATATTGGCAGGTAGATATGCATACCTGTCAATAGAAAGATTGCTCATACCAACTTGGGGAAAAGCTTTGTTCAATAATAAGACACCCTGGGGCATCTAGGTGATGCAGTGGATAGGGCACCGGCCTTAGACTCAGGAGGACCTGAGTTCAAATCTGGCCTCAGACATTTGATACTTACTAGCTGTGTGACCCTGGGCAAGTCACTTAACCCCATTGCCTAACCAAAAAAAAAAAAAAAGGAAAAAAAAAACCAGCAAGATACCCTTATGTATCATTCAGCAGGTAGCTTCTGTCCAAGTAGTGAATGAATCTTTTCTCATGAGATTATCCAGGTCTTATCTGTGCCAACCCATCTCTTCTAGTATGAAAACTTATTTTACTGTCAAAATATTAACTAGAAATAAAGAAATAAGGGAATTGGTGGGGAAGTCTAGGTTTTAGATTGAAAAAAGGGAAGTGAGGTTTGATGAGTACCATAACCAAAACTAGGAATTTTTTTTTTAATCTGGGTCAAAGATCCAAATACATGAACAGAATAGTAATACCACAGGTCCCTTTACTTAAGAAGTATTTAGAGTGGCAGGACACTACACTATGGGAGGGGGATAGAGATCCTAGGATACTGGCACAAGGCTGTTGTTAGTGGGAGGATGGATGGATTGTGAGTATGACAAGTAAAGAACTCAACCCAACATGTCATCTCATAGATTTTTATTGCCACTACTTTTTCTTGCTAAACGAGTGGTTTGTTCTATTGTTCCTATGTTGTTAAAGGACTAAAATACTATTAAGGGTCCTATAAATACAATAACTTCCATTTTGCCCTAATTATAGCCCAGATAAGGGAAAATTGTGATAAAAGTTCATCGGGAGACAGAAAGGCTTAGAGTATATTCTTTGGGTAGCAGAATAATGAAGAATAAGACAGATGAGAAGGTAGAGAAATACATCATTTGGGGTATATAAGGGTCAAAAGTGGAGTTCAAGCTCAACAGGGAGATGAAATGTTTAGCAAAGAGTTGGATGTGTAGGAACAAGGTATGAAAATGTGACCCACATACCATAATGAAACAAGTTTGAAACACATTCTCTCCTCATTTTTCATTTGTAGAATCCCTTACTGTCTTCAATAGCCAGCTCAGTCACCTCTGCTAACCCCAACTGCAAGTAACACAAAACTGACTGGTATTTGTTTTGTTTTTATTTTAGGTACTCTTGAATGAATGAATGGAATGAAAAATTCTTTTATTAAGTCCTTACTATGCATCAATCACTATGCTAAGTATTGATAAAAATAGACAAGTGAGACAGCCCCTAATTTCCAGGAGCTCATCTTCTAATCAGGAGAGATGGCACACATAAGAAGTTTCAGCTTCAAGTCCAATGGAAAGACTCAGTGGTCCTTTAGTACATTTCTGTTACCAAATCCAGGCCAGTTTCTGCTTTTAAAGCATTTGATAGTGCCAAAGACTACAGTGATGAGGGCTTTCATTTCTGGATCTTCAGTAGTTGTGACTTCTAAGGACATAGGGAAACACCTGAAAAGAAAGTTAGTAAGATTTCATCTCCACAAGAGGTATTTCTCTGTACCATGGCTTTAGGGGTTAACTAGAATCAATGGCAGTGTTTTGAGGGGGTGCTAATGTTCCTAGGGTCCTTGATCTTACCTATCCCCCAGACACAGTTGGATGGTGCTTGGTTTTGGTGGTAGCAAGGATAGTAGGCCCCTTATTCACAATAGTTCCCACCCTTAATAATCACTGCAGGGACAGCTGGAAACAGGACCTGTGATCTGATGGTTATTACTATTCTCAGGTCTCTAGGACACATTACCTGCTATATCTCTTATGTTTTCTTCTTGCTTCAGCAAGGCTGACTTGTCTGCCTTGGTGTTGCCAGTTGGTTGGAATTTGGTATTATAGTGGGAATGTCAGATCCTTTCTTCATAAGGGTTGTTCCCATCATAATGACTGCAGGACTATCTCTCCCAACAGAATATGTCAACTTTTCTGAGGGCAGGGGATGGTTAATTTGTCTCTTTGTAACTTCTAGTACCTGGAATGTAGTAGGTGTTTAATAAATATTGATTGATTGATTGACATCATAGTAGAACTGTGAGTAGAGGTCAATTAGATGTAGTTTATTTTTTAAGCCACTCCAAGTTTAACAATAAAAATCTTTTCTTTATCTGAATGTGATTGGTGATCTTGTAGTCAGGGAATAAAGGAGTCAGATGTTTATGGTTAGATGTCTATCTTCCTCCATCTATCTTCCGTCACTCTAATTACATTCCAGCATTTTCCATGTTGCCCTGTATATCTCTTATCACAACAGCCTATAGGTTAGTGGATTTCTCTGTCCATTCCCCACCAGCCTAGATTCTCTGCTTTCCTATCTATCACCTCTTTTCTCCCTATCCCCAGCTCCAACCCCCCCCATTATCATTAAGTCATGGAAAATAGTGACAATGAAGTGGCACATAAGAACAGCCTATGTGAAGCCTTTCTCCATCCTTTTTTTGGGGGGTGGGGAGAGATTCACATATGTATTAGGTGAGGTGTAGACAATCCGCTGTGGAAACTTAATAAAGCAACAAATCCACATGGACCAAGAGATTATGGAAATGCCTCATGGATCTATTGCAAAATAACAACAATGGTATCAGCTAAGATTCAGTAGAAACATTCATGTAGAATAAGTCAATGTCTACATCACTATGGCAAAGTCAACAATGAGTCCTATACTTTAGTCAGCCTGGTTTTCTGAGACATGCTCTTCTGGTTCTATGATGAGAGCTGATTGAATCCGAGCTACAAGCCAGTGAGATGTCAGCAGATATTAGTGTTCCATCTATATTAGCCCTTTAACATATGTTGTTTCCTATTGTTTGCCAATTGTTTCATTTGTATAAATTGTGGATTTTCAATGAGATTGAAAGATACAGATCTTATACTTATTTTGCTTCCCCTATGGTATCTAGTTGAGTGCCTGACTCATAGCAGCTGTTTATTAAAGTGTTTGGTAAGTCATTTGACATATAGAATAGCACAGAGAGGAGGACAATATTTTTTCTATGCTATGGAGAATCAAGGTCTTTCTATTCCTTATTATTTAGGGATTAAAATGATATGTTATTAAGGAGCTAAAATAATTCTTGACAGATGGCCAAGACCTGTAAGACCAAACCTGCCATTTATCCATCTACCAAATCTGATTCACCTTAAGGGAACAAAACCACAAGGATGGCTTTTTAATTTGAAAGGGTGCTTTTAAAAGCACATAAGAACCCAGATATCAAAAAGGAAAGATGAGTGACTGACACTTTTAACAGTAAGTAGATTCTGTGATGGCTTAGATGACACTAATTTATCAGCAATTTAATATTCTGACATGGAAACTGAAAGATAAGCTATCGTTGATGGAGAAAGTCAGAGAAGCAAAAGAAAATACAAGTTACAAAGTAAGATGAAAACAGAACTTTTCGGTTTTGGGTATTACAAATATACGTTTCTCCAAAGTTCTTCATCATTTAACATTATTTGTTAGAATAGAGTATCTGTTTAGTGTTTACTTATTGATGTAACTGTTTTATATTTTTAAGAACATAGATGAGGTTTCTCAGTGTTTTATACATTTATAAAATTTTAAAATGGATTTAATACTGCATTCACAAAGGGAGAGAATACTGGATTTAGAATAAGAGGACCAGATTCTGGTACATGTTAGTATGTGAGCAATATTGTCTTATATTCTGTCTGGGTCTTAGATTCCTTATCTGTAAAACTTAGGTGATTGAGCTAGATAACCACTAAGGTTCCTCAGAACTATAAGTCTGTGTTCTTGTGATTAAGATCTTCAAATCACTGTTACAAAATTAGAAGTAAAACATTTGGAGAAAGGCTATCCTCCTCCTCCTCCTCCTTCTCTTCCTCCTCCTTATCATCATATTCATCATAATAGCTAAGTTTTGCGAAGCAGATTTGGGGC
>NW_020951957.1:6769412-6795552 GCF_900497805.2 Vombatus ursinus | reverse complement strand
GCCCCAAATCTGCTTCGCAAAACTTAGCTATTATGATGAATATGATGATAAGGAGGAGGAAGAGAAGGAGGAGGAGGAGGAGGATAGCCTTTCTCCAAATGTTTTACTTCTAATTTTGTAACAGTGATTTGAAGATCTTAATCACAAGAACACAGACTTATAGTTCTGAGGAACCTTAGTGGTTATCTAGCTCAATCACCTAAGTTTTACAGATAAGGAATCTAAGACCCAGACAGAATATAAGACAATATTGCTCACATACTAACATGTACCAGAATCTGGTCCTCTTATTCTAAATCCAGTATTCTCTCCCTTTGTGAATGCAGTATTAAATCCATTTTAAAATTTTATAAATGTATAAAACACTGAGAAACCTCATCTATGTTCTTAAAAATATAAAACAGTTACATCAATAAGTAAACACTAAACAGATACTCTATTCTAACAAATAATGTTAAATGATGAATGTTATATGATTAGAGAAATAGTCTAGGCATAATATTTCAATAAATTTTTAATGAAACCTACCTTGATATCCTAGAACCAGAGCATCAAATAGAAATTAAAAGAATCTACTGATAAGCTCCTGAAAGAGATCCCAGGACTTTTTTTTTTTAATTAGGAAACATGGTTTGCTATCTGTCACAGCTAACGTTGAAAGAACTTCTAAAGACATGGGATACTATGTCTTCCATAGATCTAAGCTTGGAAACATCAGGAGATGGCGGGAGAATGTCATCTTTCATGGATTATTATCTGTGTCTACAGTTTGACATGATTAATAAATTTCCCAAATGGGGACTGGTCATTTGATACAGTTTCCATTTCTTGACATTTTATTAAGGTAGGATAAAAGGAAAGGAAGGAAGGAGAGTTAGCATTTCCACCACCTGAAATTAATAAATTATTTTGTATTTATTACACATATGCATATTTATATATTACATATCTCTATATACACATATATAAAGATTTTATGTCTAAATATATACATGTATCTACTTAGCTATCTTTCAATCTTTCTATTACTTATATATATAATATATATATATGTGTATATATATGTGTGTGTGTGTGTGTGTGTGTGTGTGTGTGTGTGTGTTGTTTTGTTAGAATATAATGTAAATTCCTTGAGGTCAGGAACTGTTTTGTTTTTGTCTTTGGCTCTTCAATACCTAGCACAGTACAGGAAGATATGTGATTAAGCAATGCCTGTTGGATTTATTTTAATTGAAAAGAAAAGGAAAATGCTATTTCTAGTGTGATGAGCAATTTTGAGAGAAATCACAGTGCAAAAGAGTCCAAAAAATAATATAGTATAAGCAGGGGAATGGCCAGGCACTAGACGCTAAATAACTTGAAAATTTTCTCTCTCTCTCTCTCCATGTTTTCTCTGTCCTCCTTTTCCCTTCCTCTCTCCTTCACACCCTACCCTCCTCCTCTGCTTTCCTTCTACTTTTTTTAAGATCCATTAATTTATTTATTTTTAGTTTTCAACATTCACTTCCACAAGATTTCGGGTTCCAAATTGCCTCCCCATTTTGTTCCTCCCCCCACCTCAAGACAGCATGCATTCTAAATATGCTTTGTCTTAATCTGTCCTCCCTTCTATCTTCACCCCCTTCTCTTATCCCCTTCCTCTTCTATTTTCCTTTAGAACAGGATAGATTTCTATACCCCATTGCCTGCATATTTTATTTCCCAGTCGCATGTGAAAACAATTTTTTAACATTTGTTTTTAAAACTTTGGGTTCCAAATTTTCTCCCTTCCTCCCTCCCCACCCACTCTCATTGAGAAGACAAGCAATTCAATGCAGGTTATAATTGTGTAGTCATGTAAAATACTTCCATAGTAGTCATGCTGTGGAAAACTAACTATATTTCCCTTCATCCTATCCCACCCCCCTATTTATTTTATTCTCTCCTTTGTCCCTGTCCCTTTTCAGAAGTGTTTGCTTCTGATAACCCCCTCTCCCAATCTACTCTCCCCTCTATCATCCCCACACTCTCCTATCCCCTTGCCACCTATTTTCCTGTAGGGTAAGATAGATTTCCATGCCCAATTGAGTGTGTATGTTATTCCATCCTTAAGCCAAATCTGATGAGAATAATATTCACTCATTCCCTCTCACCTTCCCCCACTTCCCCTCCACTGTAAAAACCTTTTCTTGTCTGTTTTATGCAAGATAATTTACCCCATTCTATCTTTCCCTTTCTCCTTCTCCCAGTATAATCCTCTCTCACAGCTTAATTTTATTCTTTAGATATCACCCCTTCATCTTCAACTCACCCTGTGCTCTCTATCTATACATATATTTTTTTCTTTCCAACTATCCTAATACTGACAAAGGTCTCATGAGTTACAAACATCATATTTCCATGTAGGAATGTGAACAGTTCAACCTTAATAAGTCCCTTTTTGATTTCTCTTTTACCTCTTCATGCTTCTCTTGAGTCTTGTACTTGAAAGTCAAATTCTCTATCTAGCTCTGGTCTTTTCATCAAAAATGCTTGAAAGTCCACTATTTCACTGAATATCCATTTTTTCCCCTGAAGGATTATACTCAGTTTTGCTGGGTAGGTGATTCTTGGCTGTAATCCTATCTCCTTTGCCCTCCAGAATATCATATTCCAAGCCCTCTGGTTCCTTAATGTAGAAGTTGCTAAATCTTGTGCTATCCTGATTGTATTTCCACAATACTTGAATTGTTTCTTTCTGGCTGCTTGCAATATTTTCTCCTTGACCTGGGAACTCTAGAATTTGGCTACAATATTCCTAGGAGTTTTCCTTTGGAGATGTCTTTCAGGAGGTGATCAATGGATTCTCTCAATGTCTATTTTACTTTCTGGTTCTAGAATATCAGGGCAGTTTTCCTTGATAATTTCTTGAAAGCTAATGTCTAGGCTCTTTTTTTGATCATGGCTTTCAGATAGTCCAATAATTTTTAAATTATCCCTTCTGGATCTATTTTCCAAGTCAGTTGCTTTTCCAATAAGATATTTCACATTGTCTTCTGTTTTTTCATTCTTTTGGTTTTGTTGTACAATGTCTTGATTTTTCATAAAGTCACTAGCTTCCAATTGCTCCATTCTAATTTTTAAGGAAGTATTTTCTTCCGTAAGCTTTTGGACTTCCTTTTCCATTTGGCCAATTTTGCTTTTTAAGGCATTCTTTTCCTCTTGGCTTATTGGACCTCTTTTGTCATTTGGGCTAGGCTATTTTTTAAGGTGTAATTTTCTTCAGTATTTTTTTGGGTCTCCTTTAGCTAGCTATTGACTTGTTTTTCATTATTTTCTTGCATCATTCTCATTTCTCTTCCCAGTTTTTCCTCTACTTCTCTTACTTTGGAGTTTTCTTAACAAAGATACTAGAGGTAAACAGGGTTAAGGTACTTGCTGGGGTCACATAGCTACTAAGTGTCTGAGGTCAAATTTTAAATTCTTAAATCTATTACTATGAATATTAAATCCTGATGGGTTCAACCTGACTGAAAAGGTTTTGAGCTCAGTTGCAGAGAAAAGACTGTGTCAGAGGTCCCAGGAACATTCCACTTAAATACAGAGAGGTTCACCAGCCTTCATTCCTTTTATTACTCTTTGTTCCCAATCCCTTCCTAGTCAATCTGTCTTGTTAAATGTATAATATCTAGGACATTCCTTTTCCTGACTCCATGCCCAGGTTGTACCCCCATCTCTCCTTCCCATCTAGAAGACAGTTTCTTCTCTCCTTTGCTTTATAAAACCCCAAGCTTCTTTTTAATAACATATCAAATAGTACTTTTTACACAAGGTCTTTTGGGATCCCCATAAATCTTGGTGCTCTCTCCCTCTTGTATGTCAATGTACACAGATAGTATGCATAATAAAAAAGCTAACATTGAAGACAAGAAGACCTGAATTAAAACTCTTTCCTCTGATAACATATTAGTTATGTGACCCAGGCAAATAACTTGGTATTAACCTATCAATACTGAGGAAACTCTCCAAGGTTATAAATTTGAGGGGGATAGGTAGGAGGTAGTCATTATGGTAGGTATTTAGGGAATTGGAAAGTAAGTAGTAATAAATTAATCAATATTTACTTTTCAGTTGTCTTTTTTTCTAAATTTGGTTTATTTGTAATTTTAAGGGCATTATCTTCTCTTTTTTTTTCATTACACTATAGTTTTGTCAATTTTTATTGTATGTCAATTTCACTTTAAATTGGCTACTTACTAATAACTTCCTGGTTATCTAAATCTCATCAGTAATATGTCATCAGATCATTTTTGAGAAAGGGGTAACTTTGGGGAAGTCATATATCTCTAGTCTTTGGATTCTATTATTTAGAGAAGGTAAATATGAGAAAGGAAATATTTGAGAAAAGCACTGTGAACTAAGAGGCCAAGTCTTAATGATGTTGTTCTGTGGAGATAAGATGGTAGGCTGAGAAAGGTTATATTCTCCCTGTGTCTGACATTTTCTTGCCTCATCTTTCCTTATGGGACAAAGTGGTTGCAGGTGGTTGCTGGTGACGTGATACTGAAGGGAAGAACACTGACAATCAGGATTTCCTATCTGTACAATATCCAAAGCCCATGTCACAGGTAAGAGACACCTAGTGCCAATGTTCAGAGTCTTTATTTAAATAGGGGCTAAGAAAACTCCACTAAACATTTCCTAGAATTCTTGGATTTCTAGTGGCCTACATATTGTCTGGAAATTGTTTGAGTCTAGGAGAAACTTTGAAAGTATAAATGAACAGGCAATGAAGTATTATGTATTATTAATTGCTTTTATTGGTTTAATGTCAAGAGTAAAGTATTGTATATAGTGAGGCATATTTTCTTTCTTCTTATGGTGAATGATTCCATTTGTGCCAATGTCATGTGTCCAGGGCTTGATATAAAACCTAGCCAATATCCCCAAGATGCAAAGTTTACACAGATGGCCAGGGAGAGAGATGAAATTAAGGGATAGAGAGGCACACACTCTCTAGGAATTACAGAGAGCTAGAGCATTTCCCTGATACTTCTGCTCAATGATGAAGTGTCATATTAACCAATCATGGGACTGGTCCAGCACCTGATCCTCCCTGCTGAATAGTTTAAGGTTAGTGGCTAGTACTGCCCCCTTGTTGCTGCATTGATTTCATTCTAAATTATCCCTTCCTTTATTCATATATGCCCCTTCTTTCATTGTGCCTCATCTTACTTTGGGAACCATAAGTGTCTATCCATTGACCACCTCTGTTATAACCCCAATATTCAAATTCCTTACCCTCTCACAGTCTGTTATTTTGCTATCTATGTCATAGGTTATTTTGTAAATCATTGTGATTGGCATAGCTATGTATTGCTTCTGCAATTTTAAAATCGATACTTGAAACATCAAAGTAAAAAAATCTGCACATTTTAGTGTCCTTAATGATGGGAAAACACAGAGATGGTACTTTCCACTGAACTATATAATCAAAAACTTAAAAATACTAGCTCATGTTAAATTAACATTTTAAGGTTTACAAAGATTGCATGAGGTAATTAGATGATTAGCTAATTGGGACAGTTAGGTTTAGAATTCACTGATATATCATTGCTCTACTTTTGCTTACCTTTTTGTCCATTCCTTCTCTGCTTAACTCAGAGACCATCAATATGAAGATACTTGTTTTCACAGGGCTGGCAGCGGATCGCTTCTTTCCTTCATATTATTATTGTTACTGTCATCACTACTCTGTCACTAGATGTTGCGTGACACTAGTGGATAACCTTCCTCATCACATTGTTATGTATTATAGTGATGTATTTTATTCTTTGTTCATTATGTATTCTCATCACTTTCATTTAGTTTTCTGGGGCTATGACTATGTGTGACATTCAAAGAAGATCAGTAATGATGAGTACACAACGATAGAAAGACCCAGGGATATGGAAGCGAAGGAACTGGAAAACATGTCAAAATTCTCCTAAGGTGGAATAGGTCGGTGAATATCTTAGTGACCGCATTATAGCACTGTAAGGCATTTTACTATAAAAACAAAACAAGAAATGTATTAATTTAAGCAAATCAAATGTCATTGCCAACAACAACAAAAAAGATGCATACACCACTTAAATCATTAAAAAATTTCCATAGTATTTAAATAATATTTTAATTATTTTAATGATATATTTTCTTCTCATATTTTGAGATGACTATCAAGCAAAAAAATGTTTTCCTTAAATCATCTCTCATAACTTTCTTCTTCTTCTTCTTCTTCTTCTTTTTCTTTTCCTTCTTTTTTTCCCTTTTCCTTCTTCTTCTTCTTCCTCTCCCTCTCTCCCCCTCCTCCCTTCAGCTTTGAAATAGGAACTGCTTAACCAATAGAGACTTGTATAAAAGACTTGAGTTTCTTTCCTTTGTCATTAAACATGGATGATTAAATGATAAGAACAGCCTGATAGATGATTTGTTACTAGTTATGGTTTGATTAGATTTGATTGATTGTCCAACTCACCAATTCCTTATCTTCATGCCTATTTTCCGTCTTGCTTTTTCAAGTCTTTGGAGGAGACTGGCAATTTAAGTCAGCCTTTGAGAACTTGCTTTGTCCTTCTAACCATTAAATCAATAATGCATATACTCCAAACCTGAAATATGAAAGTAAAGAAAATTATTAATATAAATAAAACCACTCAATCACTTACAAGTCTCTGAAATAGGCTTGCCGAAGTTTTTGTTTGTTTTTGTATTTATTTTGTTTTCTCCTAGTTAGAGGAAGGCAGGAATGAGTACTATAGGTGTTATGATGTATTAAAAAAAAGTCCTTGTCCTAAAGTAACTTAGAATCTGAAAGAGACACAATTTAGTTATAAATATAAGGATGATACTAAGTAGCATATGATAAGGTCAAAGTAAAGAGCCAGATAAAGTAGGAGAGAAATGTGAAAAGGGGGAGACACTTTTAGATGAAAAGAATCAGAAAAAGGCCTCATAAAAAAGTGAACCTTGATTGTGGGAGCCTAGAAAGCAGAAAAAAAGATTTCAATAAAATGGTTAGGATGTATTACAAACCTGAGAAATGTAACGATGTATTCAAAGGTTTCCACTTTCTTCATCTTGTTTTTGGGATAATACACAAACTCCTGTTTGGCTTTTAAACTACTATATATGTCCTGCCTATATTTCTGAGCTTACTGTTTATCGCTTTCCTTCATGAACTCTAAGATTCCATCAGAACTAATATATTGCATGGATCATGGTATTTTAGGTTTTGAGTTCGAGGGGGCCTTAGGTATCATCTGGTACACCTCCTTTATTTTATAGGTGACACAAATGAGGCATTAAGATGTTAAGTGACATGTCCAGTGTCACACAACTAGCATTTTGAGACAGCATTTTAACCCAGGTCTTCTTGACTTTTTAAGTTGTATGTTTTGTATATGCCACCTGCATATGTGCTTCCTCCTCACCCCCAAACCCCCGTGCCTGTTGTTGATTCACTTAATAATTCTGACTCATAGGATCCATAGCTTGGTTCAAAACTTAACTCAGGTGCCATCTCTAATATGAAGCCTAGCTACACTTCTCCAATTACTTGTGCCCTTTCTTGGGGATTAAAAATTAGTTTGCAATGATTTTTTATGCACTTTGCATTTACTTTTCTATGTGGGTTAACTTTAACCCCTTTTCCCTCTACCATGTTGCTGTTCTTTGGGGTTTGTTTTTTGTTTGTTTCTTTTTATTTTTGTTAATTAGCATCTTATTTTCTCTCCCCCATTAAAAAAGAGAAAACAACTGTATATTTTTATTACAAATAAAGTATATATTACAAATAATTGAATATATTTGTAACAAATTATATAATTGTATATATTTGTATACATTTGCAACAAATATGTATAGCCAAGCAAAACAAATTCCTACTTTGGTCATGGCCAAAAATGTTTGTCTCATTTTACATCTTAAGTCCATCCTTTTCTGTTAAGAGGTGGGCAGCATGCTTCCTCTAGTATTGAGGTTGGTCAATTCATCTATCTGATTTCTCAAGTCTTTGAAAGATGTTTATCTTTCCAATATTGTTGTCTTTATATAAATTGTTCCCGTGCTTCTTTTCATTTCTTCAGCATCATTTTGCAGAAGTTTACTTCTTCATTTCTTACATAGTAGTGTATGAATGCATGAAGTGTTCATGAGGACTAGCACCTCTTGTGTGAAAGGCTTGCAGAGCCCTTTGTAGATATTCATCCACCTTTGGCAGTAACATCCTCGGTCAAAAACAAAGCACAAACAACAACAAAACAACAAAAATTATGCAGTAATATTCTATTCCATTTGTATTCCACACATTTATAGCTATTCCTTGCTTGATGGTCATAGATAGTTTCCATTTCTTTTCCACTATTAAAAAAAGTGCTATAAATAATTTTGTCCATATTGGTTGATCTTCCTCTTTCTTTTATCTCACTGAAGGTATAGGACTAATAGTGGTGTCAACCAGGTCAAAGGGTATGTACAGTTTACTGATGTTTGGGTAACTTTCTGTTTGCTTTCTGGAATGGCTGGATCAGAGGATCCCAAACTTATTTGTCCTTCCTCACCATTTTCAAAAAAATTACTCAGCACCCCCCCTGGAAATCTACTTTCTTTAACCCTTTCATTTTTTTTTAAAATTTGCATCATTTCAAAAATATAGAAAACATATTTTTAAATGACACATCTTAAATTTAATAATTTATTATAAATTTGTGGATTTTTCTTGCATTGAAATTTTGATAACTCAATATTGCATCATGTAACCATATAGTATTGTATTGTAAACAAGTCATTACATGCACGTATTCCTGCTGATGAATGCTGGACTTCCCACGATTTGAGACAGGACACACTTGCCTGGCAACACTTGCTTCCTCAGACCTGCTGGCAAAGTTGACCACTGATCAGTTATAACTTACATTTTGTGTGTTTATTTGGAAAATAACATAATCACTATGACTTTAACTCTGTTACATAACAGATAAAACACGTATGAATGGTTTTTCAAAATTTTCTTATCTTGTCTTCTTTCCTTATGTTTCTATCTCCCCCTTATTCAATGCCCCTCAGTTGCATCTGATGCTACTACTGCCCCCCTGGATAGTTCCAGCGCCACCCAAGGGGGCAATGTTACCTACTTTGGGAACTTATGCTGGACCAATTCACAGCTCTATTAATAGTGCATGAATATTAGTAAACCTGGTATTTTCCTATGGCCAATGAGGAATGACCAGATATTTTTGATTTGCCCTCCCAATCTAAGGAAGAACACGCTACATTATTTTTCACCATTCTACTCTACCCAAAGAGGAAAAATGAGAAGCAAAAAGTTTCATAGTTGAATAGCCTCAGTTTCTTCTGTATTTCTGCCACTTTTTGTTTAGGGAATGTTATGTAAAGCACTTCACTTTCTGGACCTCAGAATCCTCATTTGTGGAATGAAAGGTTGCCTTAGCTAGTACCTGCTAGAATTTAAATTTATGATCTTGTTCATTGGCAAATTTCTTCCAGGAATCTCAAAAGCTGTATCTAATGAGTAAGATCTGGGAGTGAGGTTGATTGCTCATGAAAATATTTTGTAGCAGAGAGAACAAATTTAAGAAGCTGTAAGAAAACATGTCAGGATCTCTCTTGCTTTCCCTTTGCACACCATCATTTGCAGCTTTCCCCAGTACCTGTATGAGTTGTAGATGTTGAGATAGTGAAGTGTGCTAAGATAAGTGCTGGAGGACTTGAAGTGAGGTAAGCCATGAATTCAAATCCCTCTTTGAACACTCATTAGCCATATGACTGTTGCCAAGTCACTGAACCTTCTCTGCAGCTCAGTTACTTTAACTGTAAAATGAGAATAATAACTGTAGTGTTTACCTCCAAGGGTTGTTGTGAGAATCATGAAATAATGCATGGAAAATGCTTTGCATACCTTAAAGTGCTTTTTCTAAGTGAACCCTTCTTTGGTAACTCCTATTTACTTTATACTTAAAAGCAAATCACTCCACGAGTTTCCTCTTTTATTTTTAAAGGTAAGAGGGAATGACAAAATGAAGCTCATGGTTTCAAAAAAATATTATCTAATTGAGATGTGTTTATGTCTTTATATAAATTCATCTAAAATAGGCTTTGGAGCTAGGAATATGATGTAAGGTAGCCCTCGTGTCTATTTCTATTCAATTTAAGATATACTTATTAAGTATCTACTATGTGTGAAGCAGTTACTGTGCTAGGCACCAAGGATACAGAGACAAAAACAGAAAACATCCCTGACTTTAAGGGCCTTACATTCTATCAAAAGGAAAAATCACATTAGGGAGCTAACTAAATGCAAATATATTTACAAAGTAATTTCAGAGTGAAAGAAGCCAGGAAAACTGGACTCATTAGGGAAGACCTCTCATAGGTTACAGCAGGCAGGAACCAGAGAGGTGATTCTGCCCAACCACTTCATTTTATAGATAAATGAATTGAAGTTTGGTTAGGCTCAGTGATTTTTCCAAGCTTGGAGAGCTAGTAATCATCAGTGGGGAGACTTAAACAAAGGTCCTTTGTCTCTTGAGTCAGTCCTCTTTTTTTTTTTGTACTATCCTATCAGCAGCAGCATTGGACCTGTGACTTTAAGGAAGAGAGAAATTCAAAGCAGGGAAGTTGAACAGGGAATTCATCCCAGAAATGGAGCCATGTATGAAAAAGCACAAAGTCTCTACTCTGAGACATTTTATGTAGGATGTGGAAAATATTCAACTATTATCCATATTCCCATGATTGTTAGTTATATAGTATCTATGCAGTAATTTTGAAGCCTCCGCAGGACCATTTTCTGGGATTGAACAGGGAAAAAAACCAAAGGCATTACTGAACTGACTTGTTCTATCATACTAGGCTTCCTGTGCAAAAACGACCCTGAACTTTCACAAAGGCAATTTAACCATCTACATCTAGAAACTAACAGACTTGGATAGGCCTTAAACATCAGAAAATAAAAAAGTACTCATAAAAGCACACAGAGAAGAAAAAGTAAGCAGTTTTCTCTCACACATTATCCAGCCTCATTTTAGGAGAAATGTATGAGGTTATCTAAATGGGTTTAGGCTGGATGCTGCTACTAACTGGTAAAAAGAAGAGTCTTATTAAGTGACTGTCTTGTTCTGTAAAAGAAAATAGCTATTTCAAACCAATATCTTCCTGCTGAATTCTTTTCCTGTCTTCTGAATGAAATAAGGTACTTTACTTTTTTAAGCTAAGAGTAAACGATTCCAAACCCTTTATGAACAGTTCTGGCCATCACAAATAATCAGGTGATATGGCAATAACATAATAAAGAATATTTCTAAGGAAGGGAATTATCTTTTTTTTTTTTCAACTAGATCTAGAGTTTCCAAATGGGTACAAAAATTTCTGGGCTGTCAGTTCTACATAACAGAAAAGAAGTCTATCAAATGTATTTCAGTTGTTGGACAGCGTTAGCCAAAAAAATGTCACTTTGTCTGTCTTTGAAGATGAGCTACTTTTGCAAGTTTACATGCAGTAAAAAGGTAAGCGTGAATAACATTTTCTCTCACTGGAGATTTTTTTAAAGAAGTTAAAGCCACAGAGTTCTGCCACACAGAATATAAACTATTCTTTCTGTATTCTGTATTATTCTATTTCATTAGTTCACTTCAACTTTATAGTTGATTTCAACTTTGTCACAATTTTTATAATTCCCCTTTCATATATCTTCTAAAAGAATAGGAATTAACAAAATATCAAAGGTAAAATATAAGCTGTTCAATAGATTTTTCTTAAATGCTATTTTTAGCAGAAGTTGGAAAAGTGCCTTATTTTTATAAAAGATTCATAAAGACTAATTAAATATTATACCATCTTTCAGTAATTCCACTGTTCAACTCTATTAAACATTGTAATACAAACATGGATATAGAAAGCATATAATTCCATATAGGACTTGTTTTAGCAAGAATAGTTATGGCAATGAACTCCAAATAATTGCAATTCTTCATTGAACTTAGCAGTAGTAGACCAAAGAAAATAAGCACTAATGAATTTCCTCTACGTTTAAAGTTGATAAGATTTCGAAACTGTGCAGTGCTTTAAGAGCCACATTTAAGTGTTGGCTATTTTTGCACATAAAATGTGAAGTGAGAAATTGAAGCAATTATTAGAATAAGGTAAGTTTTCCTTTTCTCCCCCCCCCCCATTTTGGAGTTATCATGTTGACCTTATTGGAAAGGGTGTTTCAGGTGCAGTATCTTCTCCCCCCACCTCAATTGTGTTATTTTTAGTCATTATTTCAAAGATTCAGCTGAAGTCTTATTTATCTCATGACATGCATCTAATGCATTAACCATGTGTGATTGGGAAAGCACTAAATGTGAATTTGAGACACCTAATTATAAGTCTAAGTCTAATGTCATCACTTGATAATTTTATAATCCTGCCACTCACTTTATCTTATCAACTCTTTTTTTTTTATTTTTGGTGAGGCAATTCGGGTTAAGTGACTTGCCCTGAGTCACACAGCCAGTGAGTGTTATGTGTCTGAGGGCAGATTTGAACTCAGGTCCTCCTGAATCCAGGACCAGAGGTCTGTCCACTGCATCACCTAGCTGCCCCTCAGCTCAATTTTTTCTTATCTTTAAAATGGGGAAAGCACACACTCACACTCTCACATGCACACACCCTCACACTCTGACAGCCGAGCAAGGAGGGAGAGGGAGCCCACAAGAGTAGCACACAGGGCAGGGAGAACTCCAGGCGTAGTCACCAAGTCATCAAGAGCAATCCAAATTCCACGGCTCAGAATGGCTTCAGGGACTTTTATGATGTTGAGAAGATCTTAGAAAAAAAGGAAGACTAAGAAAGGGAAATGGGAATAGCTCATTAGATAGAAAGATTATGGAAGCAATGAGGACATGTAGAAAACCAAGAGTCATTTACAGCCCTGTGAGAAGTTTATCAATGAGTTTAGTGGACTGCATATGGCAAGAAAGAAGAGGATTAAATCTGGGAGACAGATCAAGACCTCCAAATTCCTAAGAGAAAGTTGAGGAAGTCCTATGGAGAAACTGTCTCATAGACTCAAGTTAGAGAAGAGCAAAGGGAGTTCCCACGCCTGGAAGCAGATAAAGTAAAAAAAAAAAAAAAAAGATTATGCCACAAAACACCAGTCAGTGGGTGGAGCAAGGATGCCAAAACTGTTTCTTACTGAACAGTGACTTGCAAATCATGCCATTATAAAAAGGCACACAGTGGGATGCTGAATGGAGATGCCTGTCATGAGAAGGATGTGGGAAGCTTTGGGGATGACTTGCATTGGCCCCATGTGGATTTGAATGAAGGAGCATGAGGGAGAGCTCGATATGGCCAATGAATGTGAAGTTAGATAGGACTCAGTGGTTGTGAATGGAATCAGGCTATATAGATGTGGTCATGGGTCCACATTGGTTACAAATACATATGCACATATGGAGGCCAAACCATTGAAGCACACATCTGGTCACCGACCAAGGCATATGATGAAACACAAATTCCTGACATATTTCAAGGAACCCAAAGCCAAATTCCATTTTGACCAATGGAGGTCTACACCTGAATGGCCCTGTGAAGAGAAAACTTGAAGGAGGCAAAGTTTATGTCTTTGATAAGAGGCTCAGGTATAGCATCTGTCAAAATGAGAGCAGGTGTTGCTTTTCAAGACATTGTGCTGTGGAAGGAAGAAGGATTCACACACATTCTGTAGTCTAGACAGACTTCTGACAACAATACCCTGACACCAGACATTACGAAGGAAGTGTGGAATGCATTGGAAGTGTTCTGTAATGCCTTAGATTCTTATCACTTACTTGGCACCAACAGAAGAAAAAAGAGGACCAGGATTGCAGAAGCCATAAAGTGACCCACACTGACCAGGGCTCAGGGGACACCTGAACATTACATTCAGGTGATAGTTTAAGGGAATGCAAAGGAACACATTGCCATAGCAGGAGGCTTGGTGGCTGTTTTTTTTTTCTTTAGAAATCTCAGTCCATTCCCAGACTGAGACTGCTCATTTGTGTATCTATTCCTATCCCTCTGCTCATCCCCTTAAAATTCTTCTTTGCAGATGAAAAAATAAAATAAAATGGGGAAAATAGTGCTTGCAGTGCATATTTTAAGGTTGTTGTGAAGAAAGTCCTTTATAAACTGTAACATACTATAGAAATTTTTTTTTAATTTCTTTTACTTATTTTTGTCTGTACAGTATTTTGGCTTCCCTGGCACCTACAAGCTGTTCAAAAGTGTAGAAAAAAGCGTACAGCTCTGTGAGGTAGATAGTAGCTACTTTACGGGAGAATAAGGGGAAAATATCCCACAGCAGGAGGTGTAGCTGGACTGATGAGCTCAGGGATCTGTTGCTCCTAAGAGATGAGGACACATGGCCATTGTGTGATCTGAACTTTGTATCTTTCTCAGTGCCTAGAATGGTGCCCTGCACACATTACACATCTACGCTTGTACTTTAGATTTGGAAAAGACCTTGAAGATCATCTAATTTAGTTTCTTCATTTTAAAGATGACGAAAAAAAGAACTTGTTCAAGTCACACAGTTAGTAAGTGTTGGAGGCAAGATGCATGTCCTCTGATCCTATACCTGGTTTTCTTTCCACTGGTCTATGCCAGAATCAAATTTTTTAACTTTATTTCGATAATCTAAGGATTTGTCTATATGACTCTAAGGCTGTCTGTCAATAAATATTCAAGTGTCTACTACAGTGCTAGGTACTGTGCTAAGTACCAGGGCTATAAAGAAAGGCTAAAGATAATCCCTGCTCTCAAAGAGCTAATGGATGAGACAACATGCAAAACACAACAAAAACAAAACCATGTACACGTGAGTTTTATACAAGAAATATTGTGGGGTGGGGGGATCAACATTAGCATTAAAAAGAATCAAGAAAGGCTTCCAGTAGAAAGTTGGATCTTAGGAATTGAAGGAAACTAGAGACAAAAAGAAGGGGAAACTACCTAAAAGTCTACCCCACTGTTCTCAGTCAGCTCTAATGATTAACATATATATAACAAAGCTTATTGGATACACAGTGATCCAATAATCAATGAGGATAATTAGAACCACTCTAAATTACCCATATGGACAAATTTTGAATTACTGTTTTTTCCTGTCTTGCTGACCTTGGCTGAGAACTTTGGAATAGATGATGGTTAGATTTCCAGAATAAAGTTCATATTCAGATACAACAGAGTGCCTATTGGCTATGTTTAAGTATATCCCTTTATTCCAAAAGAATTCTAACTCCTTCAAAATTTAGCCTTATCTAACTTGCCCAAGATTGATGCATTTCAAAGAAGCCCTAGTTCTCTTTGTCTCTATCAGCATAAAGCTACACATTCCCTAACATGTGCAGGCTGGTTGCCTGGGTTGCATTTTCTTCAAACCATGCCAAAGCAGAAACCTGGGATCCTAGTAAGATGGAATAACTATATCTTATCTTGTCTGAGTCTCCTCTAAATTAGTTCATATACTATCAATAAACATTTTAATTATGTCACCATAGTGTGAGACCTCATTTATGTTCCTTCAAATAGCAAATCAAACTAATATCTTTGTTTGCTTGCTTATTTGCTAAGGTGGCCAGGCAGTCCTCCATGCATATGACACTCCCCTTCCTTTCCACTGCCTCATCGAGTCAGTATTTTCCATCCAAGTACAGCTCAGGTGGCACTTCCACAGGAATCCATTTCTAATCCCCCATTTCATGAGTTATTTTTAGCAATGAAATTACATTTTAGTTGTGTTTTCTATATTTTTATCTGTTTAACTATTTAATTATTGCTTTCTTGAGCAAAATAAAAGTTCTTTGATTATCAGCAACTTTCATTTTTTACTTTAGTATATACTCAATGCTGAGCAACATGTCTGACCCATAGAATAGTATTGTCAATAAATGCTTATTAAATCAAATTGAATCAACATAAACAATGCATAACAAAACAAAAGAAGATAGAAATAAAGTACATTTCATGAAATAAAGATTCAAAATCCAGGATGTAAGAAAGTGTACTGTAGCAGCAAGATAGATTATTTGAACATGAGTATCATCAAAGATAGTGTATCATGGAAGCAAATTTTGTTCACTTCTTATTTGCTCATGTGCTCACTCAGCAGTGTCTAGTCAAGCCTCCCTTTCATGTCTCTTTGCTTTTACCCATATGTTTCCAGAGAACAAATTTCTGTACCTGTTGAAAACAAGAGTTAAGCCCCCTTACTTGTGCACTAACATAGCCTAGTGATGAGTCAGCTTCAGTATAAGCGTAATCTACTTATTCTCTGGCAAAAACGAAGATTCATGCTCAGACCTCTTTAGGAAAGTTCACTCTGACACGTGGTTTCTAGGGGAAATGAGTGTATCATTTATTTAGAACATTATGAAATAAAATCCCCCAATTCTGTTCTACTTGACATTTCACATTTTGATGAAACTCATAATTTTAATAATATGACTTGTATTTTTTTCCTATGAAAATAAGCTTCTAAAAGTCTAGCCAGAGCTTATGACCCTAAATCATTATAATTGCATCACCAGTTTGCAATATGGTTGACAAAGTATCAGATAGCCTAAAGCCAAAAGATGTTCATGTTACATTTTAGTGCCAATACAATGAGACAAGGAAGTAGGAGGATGAGAGAAGAATGGACTCATAAAAGGTGTCCTTAATTGTTTGAGGTTTTGCCTAGAAGTACTATTCTCATAACTTTGTTAGAAATCTTTAAGCTTTTTCAAAAGCAGAGAAACAGCTCTCTCTCGGCCCATCCCCTCAAAAAACAAATCTTATAATAACCAAATGGGGCTTCAATAATGGGTTTCATATTTTACTATTATTCTGTTGTAATAAACAACATTGTTAGAATAATCGCTTGACAAAACTGATATGAAATAGTAGCATCTTGTTGAATATTAACAAATTTCTTAAAAAAAAAGAAAAAGAAAAAAAATTGTCCACAAACACATACAAAAGTTTACCTGTAAGGGAAAAAAAAAGATCTGTTCCACATCTTGCTCCAATTATACTGCTTTAACATTAATGTAGATTATTAACATATAACCTCAAATGGGGTGATCCAATTTCTCTTCAGCTTCCCATCTGTAGTCCATTCTCATGAGGGTATGGAACTCATTTGCACAGGAAGGAGACACATTGTAGAGAAGACTGCTTGGCATTCCAGGGACAGCTGGAAGTTGCTGCATTTGGATCTCAGTTCTTCAAAAGTTCCCTAAGCACTACTCCCCTGGCACCATCCTGGGGCATGTTTTCTGGTGCTCTGTGTAAAACGCCTCAGTGATTTGGGGAAATGGAGAAATAGAATAGCTCTGAAATCCTAGGGGACACTTCTCAATCTACTTTATATATGATATGCAAAATTTACAGGTTATGTTTTTAACTATTTGTAGAAATCCTTGATTCCTTCTGCTGTACTCGAACATAAGAGCTTTTTTAAACCTGTATATAGACAAAGTCAATTTTTATGAAACTATTTGTATGTTGTTGTTCTTGTAATTATCTATGACAAATTCTAAATAGACCAGAATTATAGATCAAGCTATACCAGGCCTTAGAGATCATCTAGTCTAATCCTCTAACATTATAGGTGAGATTCACAGAAGTTTAATAACATGCTCAAGGTTATGCAAGTATTAAATGTCAGAGGTTGTATTTGAACCTAGGTTCACAGACTACAGAGTCAATGATCTTTGTACTATATCTTACTACTTCCCCTACAAAAACAGATCATGTATTGGAGGATTAAATTATGATCTTGTTTTTTAGTCATTCAGTCATGTCTGATTCTTTGTGACCCTGGGGACCATACTATCCATTGGATTTTCTTGACAAAGATATTGAAGTTGTTTGCCATTTCCTTCTCCTGTAGTTTAAGGCAAACAGAGGTTAAGTGCCTAAGACTAAATTTAGGAAAGTGTGTGTGTGTGTGTGTGTGTAGGACCAGAGAAGGACTTTCTAGATTACAGGTGCTTGGAAATACCCTAGAAGCTTAGCTCTGGCTGAAATGACACTGAATGGGTTTTAACAGGAGTAAGGGAGAAGGGTAAGGAAAGGGAATAGAGGAAAGCCATACCTTTTATGACAGGAAAATCACAAATAGGACATAGCATATTACAGTGGAAAGAGCAATACTCTGGAGTTAGCAGAACTCTGAAATGTCATATATATGTGAGATATTGGGCAATTTAAACCTCCCTGGGCCTTCTTCCTGGGAGAAGTTGGAATTGGTTGGTTTTGGGGTCCCTTCTAGCTGTAGAGTTTTGAATCTATGATTTTAGAGTCGGTGAGAGGAGGGCAGGGTCCAACAGAGGTCCTGTAGTCCAACCTATGCCCTAACAGACATCCCCTGTACAATATTCCTGACAAATAGTCATCTAGCCTCTTCCTGAAGACCTCCACTGAGGAAGCCCCTTCCACTTTTGGACAGCTCAAATTGTTAGGAAGCTTTGGCTCACTGTGAATTGTAATCTGCTTCTCTGTAACTTTCACACACTGCTCCTGGTTCTGTCTTCTGGGGCTAAGAAGATCAAGTCTCATCCTTCTTCCAAGTGACACCCCTGAAAATACTGAAATGTAGTACCTAATAGAGCCTTCAAGTCTTGAGGCTACATGAGTGTTACTTCAACCAGTGCTTATATGACACAATCTCTTGTCCTGTTAACATCTTGTTCTTCCTCTTCTTATCCTCTCCAGTTTCTCAACAAGCTACTTTAAACTGTGCCACCCAGAACTGTACTTAATACACAAGACACCATGTAGGACAGAGCTGATCAGACTAGTCTACTACCTTAGGCTCAATATTGAAATTAAGTGAAAAATTCATAGAAGATATAGGAGTTAACAAACAGAGTTTTACTTAGCCATAGGAGGGGGAGGCTAGTCAGAGGAAAGAAAGGATTTTCCATGAGGATTCACCTGATTCAGGTGAATACTACTTTTTGATGCCACTGTTTATCATATTGCTACTATGAGGTCTTAAGTCTGAGGGAAGAGCTTGTCTTAGTTGCTTTTGTGCCCAGGAAATCAAAAAGTTTGGTCACTGGCCCTAGCCTTACCCCATGAGTCAATTAAACCTCAACGACCTTTTCTGTACCTCTTAAGGAAAAACAAGCCTAATCTGTATGGGACTAGGCCTTAGGATATTGCTCCTACAGCATGGGGTTTGTTGATTTTATCTGGTATGTAGTATATCTAAGTAGAATGTAAAAATGTCCTTAAATCTGGATTGTGGGAGGAAGCCTCCCTTGGGGGTGAGGAGTGATTACATATTGATATAGGATTTGATTTTCATTTTGGGAATAATAGAAAAGATTAAGGGCTTACTATGTGCTATATAGTGTGTTAATCTTCAAGGACACAAATACAAAAAGCAAGACAGCCTTTGCCCTCAAGGAACTCAGATTTTAATAAGGGAAGATAATGCAAATGGTGGAATGGTGACAAGGAAGGGGTATCATGATCAGTCATGTGTCAAAGATGATAAGTAGAATTATAGGATAATTCCACTCTGCTCCTAAGCTCACAGTCACACATTTATGTTTCTGGAACTTGTCCCTTGCTCCTTATACATGTGAGGCCCCCTGTTCCCTCATGGCCACTCCTCTCTGCCCTGGAACTGTGATCTGGCGCTGGATAGTGGGTAACAGAGCTGCCAGATGGCACCATTCCTGTTCCCAGTGCTAGTATGGGAGTCACCTGGGACCCTTTTATGCTGGGGCACTTCCTCCTATGTTATTCAAATCCTTTGCCATCCCTGAGCACTGAGAAATTTCTCACCACCACTGTTCCTCCTGCCACCCAGTTGATTTTTACCCTCTTCTGGACCAGTCCTCACCCTAGTGTCCACAAACTTCTCTATCTATCTTCCTCAACTACCCTGTACTGGAGAAATGACTCTCTGTGACTTACTCTTGGCTTTCCCGATCAGAATTCAGGCTGGTGTGCTATAGGTTTTTGTGAAGGAGGTTGTGAAAGAAGTAAGGCAAAAATATCAGCCCTCCCTGGGCCATCTTAATTCACTACCACCACCCCCCTTTGTCAATTAATTAATTGACATGTCCAAAATAGTAGTGTGGACTTAATTAATGTCCCCAGAACTAGACATAGAAAGCTAGAGCATTGATGGTCAAAAGCTAGAGAGGGGAGGCCGCAGAGTGGCCTAGCATAAAAAAGGCAGTTTGGCAAATTGAGTCAACCAGAACACTTTCCATTTCTATCTTTGTATCCCTAGTACCTAATACAATGTTGTGCATCTAGCAGGTACAGAATGAAGAACTGGATTTATTTGAACTTGACTTTGTAGAGGAAAATGGAACCTTGCAAGCCAAATATCTTTCATGTCTATATTAAGGTAATAAGAGATCCCTTGATAGATGCATTCATGGAGTAAGTTTTATTCAAAGATCCTCTGCTTAAATCAAGTAAGGGATAAAACAGGGAGACATGCTTACAAAGGTCAATTCTACCTCTGCATTAGAGGATGTATTGTGTAGGATTGAAAGGGAAGAGGGATTCCTAACAGATAGTACAGTCTTCTAGATACTCTTCTTGGTATGTGACACTATAATGATCATATCAAGTTCCCTCTACCTCCAAGGATACAGAGTATCCTCCATGAAGTCTATAATGACTCAACAAAAGAGATTGGATCTAACATTCCACCCAGAAAGACAAAAGAAGAAATGGATGAATAATCTCTATTGTTCCAGCCATTGTTGAATATGAGGAAGATAGTTGTCTGGATGGCATTTGGAAAACTGTGTAAAACTCTTAACCATCTCAATCTCCCCACTGACACAAGACAGTTTTCCCCCAAATATTCTCCTGTGCAATGCTTTTTGGCTAAGAATCATGCAACTAAGTTGATGGTTACCACATTAACCATGGACAGATATATGGTAGGTGCAATTAGGCTGCAACATATCACCAGTGATGGCTTGCCTGCAACAAATAATGTAGAAGAAATTATCTAATAAATCACATATTTGTATGATTAAAAAAAAGGAGATAACAGGAGCAGTTGATAAAAAGCACATATGATGAGTGCTAAATAATTACTCAGAATGTCAAAAATCATTGGGGAAATATCTTCCAAGAAGTCTATGTGGAGGAGATAGATAAGGATGTCATAGAATGATAAGAAATGGAGAGGTTGCAATCTGTGATGTTGGAAGCAGTTTGCATATGGATAAGATCATGAATCTAATTAAGTTTTGAAGTATAATTGTAGATATTTAAACTAAAAAGAAATTATCCCTCACTTGCAAATGCTATGTACATATGTTTGTAAATGCATATATGAATTTATAGGAATAGGTATGGATGCTTATCATACACATACATATATGTGTGTGCATAACACCACATATGAAATCTAGCACTTATTATAGTGCCCTGCATATAGCAAGTACATTATAAATGCTGCATGACTCAATGATGCCTCCTCTTGATACATAGAGATGTTCATGTAATAATAATAATAGCTAGCATTTATAGAGTGCTTTAAGGTTTTCAAAGTTCTTTACAAATATTATCTCATTTTATCCTTAAAAAAGCCTGGGAATTAGGCACTATTGTTGTTGTCATTGTTTAGCCATTTCAGTTGTGTCCAATTCTTTTTGATATATTTTGGGGTTTTCATGGCAAAGATCTTGGAGTGGTTTTTCCTTTTCCTTCTCTAGCTCGGTTTACAAATGACGTAGCTTTGACAAACAGGATTAAGTGACTTACTCGGGGTCACATAACTATTAGGTGTCTAAGGCCAGATTTGAATTCAGATCTTCCTGACTCCAGGCCCAGTGCTCTATCCATTGTGCAACCTGGCAGGTGCTATTATCATCTTCATTTTTGTTGTTGTTGTTCATTCAGGTCCAACTATTTTTGTTCATATTTGGGGTTTTCTTGCAGAGATACTGGAGTTATTTACCATTTCCTTCTCCAGGTCACTTTACAGATGAATAAACTGAGGCAAACAGGGTTAAGTGATTTGCCCAGGGTCACATAGCTAGTAAGCGTCTGAGGCCAAAATCGAACTCGGGAAAATGAGTCTTTCTGGTTTCAGGTCTGGCACTTTATCCACTATGCCATCTAACTGCCGGGGAAACTGAAGCATACAAGAGTTAAATTATTTACTCCTGGTCTCATAGTCAGTAAATATCTGAAATAGTATTTGAACTCATGACTTCCTGACTCGAAAGCTGGTATTTTATTCGCCATGCTACCTAACTAGATGTCTGGAACATTTGGGTTTAAATCTGATCTCAAACACATACTGGTGTTGTAATCCTGACAGTACTTTAAGAATGTTACAGAACAGGTGTTGATCTACCTTAGGAAAGGAAGTTTTTTTTTTTTCTTTTGGGATTTCTCTATACCAATAAAACTGAAAGTCCAGACCAGCCCTCCCCTCCAAGTGGGAATAAAAAAAAAGATCATGTATACATGTACAGGATAGAATTTGGTTTTTTTTTTCATATTTTTTCCCTTTTATTAACCTGATTTTTTTTTCTACCAAAGAGAGAGAGGAACAAGGTCAGCAGCATTCTATTTGCTTTCCTCTAAAAACTGACAATTTTCTCATACACATTAAGAGTATTTCCTCGAAGCTTAGCATAGTCCCTTACCTAATGTCAAATATTTCAGCAAGCGGGCAAGATTCCTTAGATTTATTCCTACTTCATTGTTCTATTTTAGTAAATACTCCGCTAGACCAAGGACTTAATAAGGACATAGATATGTATATAACAGAAGAGCCTGTGTCAGTGTTTAGATCAAAGGAATGGCTTCTTGTCTTTTGAGAACAAAGTTTAGGGGAACAAATACACTGCTATTCCATAGCCAATTTGGAGTGTCTACAAGCTACTGCTTTTGTTTTATCTGGCATTTAGTGTCTACACAAAGAAATAAACTTAGCCAATTAGAATTTCCCTTCTGATAGTCAGAATGACAGTGCTCTCTATTTCCCCTCAACCCTGTTTGTCGAGGCAAAGAGTGGGGGCTGAGTTGGATCTCTCTCAGAAGTTATTTGGGAGTACTTTTCATTGACTTATTCATAGAATTGGAAGGTGCTGACTTCTCAAGTCATGAAGTCTCACCTGATCTGTTTAAAATTTAGGGCAAATAAATAACTCCAAAATCACATAGGTAGGAAATGACAAAACCTGAATTTGCATCCAGATTTAAATCAGTCACTTTTTTTCATTTTGATATTACTTTTACTATTATATACTACAACAACAGCAACAGCTACTACTACTAAAAAAACTGACATTTATATAATTATGAAAAGTGACATGTTATCTTAAGGAACCATATGACAATCCTGTGAAGTAGTTTTTTTAGGTATTGTTGTCCCTATTTTGCAAAAACTAAACATCAGAGAGGTTGGTCAAACAACTAATAAGTGTCAGAATCAGAATCCAAACCCAGATCCGTCCTTCCTTTCTTCCTTCCTTCTGTCTTTCCTTCCTTCCTTCCTTCCTTCCTTCCTTCCTTCCTTCCTTCCTTCCTTCCTTCCTTCCTTCCTTCCTTCCTTCTTTCTTTCCTTCCTTCCTTCTTTCCTTCCCTCCTTCCATCTTTCTTTCTCTCCTTCCATCTTTCCTTCCTTCCTTCCTTCCTTTCTTCCTCCCTTTCTTCCTTCTTTTCTTATTTAGATAACTATTTCAATGTAATTGGTTTTTTTTGTAATCATATATACTTAATTTTGTGCATTTAAAAACTGAAATGAAATTTAACATAAAAATATGACGGATAGCAGTAGACTATTCACAAAGGTAGAGATTTTTCCATTTTTATCTTTGTGTCTCCCCAGTGCCTGGTAGGAGTTTAATACATATCCAAAGAATTGTAATGAATTCTTGTTCAAGTGAAAAGCCAGCCTAAAGTCTAAAAAAACCTAAAAGTTATTAACAATTGTTTCTGTTTTCTTTTTTTGGTAGAATCACATGCCCTCCTCACTCCAGAATTGCTATGAATTCAGAGGCTAAGATGACTGCCTGAAATCCAAATGCTAATGTATGCCTGTCATTTGCCTGCAACCCACAACTTTCATTCAAAACTGCCTTATGGTATGGGTCAGTATTAATGTATGCCAGTGTCAAGGTTCTGTCCAGCCTAAGAATTGTTCTAAAGGTCAACAACACACTTACATCAATATTCTGATGAAAATGGCCTCCCTTTGAGTCCCCTAGGAGCCCTTACAGGGACCCACAGCTGACCTAGATCTTCAGAATTTCATGAACTGTTGGGAATAGACTTACAAAAAGATCTATGTTTTCCCCAGACTCATCATTTTCCTCTGCACTGCAGTAAAATAGCAAGAGGGAATTAGATGTCTTTCCAATATCTAAAATATAATTCATAGTTTCAGTGGAATCATTTTAGTATCTTGTCCACAGAGATTTCAGGAAGTAAAAATGTGAGAACACCAACATAATGGTCACTGGCCAGAAATTGAGGAGTATTGATGCCAATCTCTAAGTGTTGGAAAATCTCAACACCTACAGGGGGGAAAAATCCCCGCTATAATATTTTGGTCAGGTAATACTAATGATATAAGACTTCTGAAGATGGCACCACTTGAAGCTTTAATATTATGGTTTACAAGTGGAATGTGAAATAATGAATACTCCACAGAACCAATATCTCTTCTCAGACCATTCAGCAGATTAGGTTTTTTGCTGTTTTAGGAAAGATATTCAATAACTTTACATTGATATCTCTGGACATAATTACAAACAAGGATTTAAAAACACCATGCAAAAGGGCATACATATCTGAAAGTGAAGGCATCTTGAACTTCCTATCTATTTACTATGTGTACACATAGGTAGACATACATACTATACATAGCAGATCAGAAAAAAATGTATACACACAAATGTATGCATATGTAATTCTAGAATATCTGAGTTATAAGGGACCTTAAAATTCCCCTCTCAGAACACCAAATGAGTGGTTATCCAGCTTTTAGATCTAATGAGAGGGAAGTCACTACTTCAAAGGGGAATGCATTCTACTTTTGGATATTTTTTCCCTTAATAATATTTTTTCAAATACATGTAAAAATAGTTTTCAAAATTCATTTTTGCAAAATTTTGAGTTCCATATGTTTCTCTCTCTCTTTCTCCTTCCAACCCTCCCCAACACAGCAAGCAGTCTGATATAAGCTATACATGTACAATCATGTTAAACATATTTCCACATTAGTCATGTTGTGAAAGAAGAATCAGAACAAAAGGGGAAAATGACAAGAAAGGAAAAAAAATGAAAATAGTATGCTTCAATCTCTATTCAGACTCCATCCAACTGGATGTAGTTAACATTTTCCGTCACATATCTTTTGGAATTGTCTTGGATCATTGTACTGCTGAGAAGAGCAAAGTTCATCATAGTTAATCATTGTACAATGTTGCTATTGCTGTGTACTGCTCACTTCAGTCAGCATCAATTCGTGTAAATATTTCCAGGTTTTTCTGAAATCTGCCTGTTCATCATTTCTTATATCACAGTAGTATTCCACTACATTCATATAGCACAACTTGTTCAATCACTCCCTAAATGATGGACATCTCCCTGATTTCCTATTTTTTGCCAAAACAAAATGAGCTATTATAAATATTTTTGTACATGTGAGTCTTTTCCCCTTTTTTATGATCTCTTTGTGATCAACACCTAGTAGTGGTATTGATGGATCAAAGGGTAGGCATAGTTTTATAGCCCTTTGGGTATAGTTCCAAATTGCTCTCCAGAATGGTTGGATCAGCTCACAACTCCACCAACAATGCATTAGTGTACCAATTTTCCCACATCTTTTCCAACTTTTATCATTTTCCTTTTCTTTTATATTAGCCAATCTGATAGGTATGATGTGATCCCTCAGAGACATTTTAATTTGCATTTCTCTAATCAATAATGATTTATATCATTTGTTCATATGACTATAGATAGCTTTAATTTCCTCATCTGAGAACTGCCTGTTCATATCCTTTAACCATGGATCAGTTGGGGAATGACTAGTATTCTTATAGATTTGACTCAGGCATATATGTGTGTGTGTGTGTGTGTGTGTGTGTGTGTGTGTGTGTGTGTGTGT
>NW_020951957.1:6669083-6769402 GCF_900497805.2 Vombatus ursinus | reverse complement strand
GTGTGTGTGTGTGTGTGTGTGTGTGTGTGTGTGTGTGTGTGTGTGTGAGAAAAGAGGCCTTTATCTGAAACACTGGCTATAAAAATTCTTTCCCAGCTTTCTGCTTTCCTTCTAATCCTGATTGCATTGGTTTTGTGTGTGTATTTTTAAAAAATTTAATGTAATCAAAATTATCCATTTTGTATTTCATAATGGTTTTGTTTGATAAAAAAATTCTTCCCTTCTTCATAGATCCGAGAGGTAAACTATTCCTTGCTCTCTTAATTTGCTTATGATATCATCCCTTATGTTTAAATCATATGCCCATTTTGACCTTATCTTGGTGTAGGGTATGAGATGTTGTTCTATGTATAGTTTCTGTTGTATTTTTTTCAAGTTTTCCATGAAGTTTTTGTCAAATAGTGAATTCTTATTCTAGAAGCTGGAGTTTTTGGATTTATCAAACAGTAGATGACAATAGTCATTGACTACTGTGTCTTGTGTAACTAATTTATTCCACTTATCCATCACTCTATTTCTTAGCCAGAACCAAATAGTCTTGATGATTGCCAGTTTTTAATATAGTTTTAGAGCTGGTACAGATATTCTGCCTTCTGCTGAATTTTCTTTTCATTAATTCCCATGATGTTCTTGATCTTTTGTACTTCCAGATGAATTTTGCTATTACTTTTTTCTAGATCTGTAAAGTACTTCTTGGTAGTTTAATTGGTATGGCACTCAATAAGTAAATTGATTTAGGTAGAATTGCCATTTGTATTATATTAGCTCAGCCTAACCATGAGAAATTGGTATTCTTCCAATTGTTTAGATCTGGCTTTATTTATATGAAAAGTATTTTGTAATTGTGTCCATATGGTTCCTGGGTTTGTCTTGGCAGGTAGGCTCTCAAATATTTTATGTTGTACACAGTTATTTTAAAAGGAATTTCTCTTTCTATCTCTTTCTACTGGACTTTGTCGGTAATATATAGAAATGTTGATGGTTTATGTAGGTTTATTTTATATTGTATAACTTTGCCAAAGTTGTTAATTTCTCTAGGATTCTCTAAGGATACCACTATATCATCTGCAAAGAGTGATACCTTCATTGCCTATTCTAATTCCTTCGATTTATTTTTCTTCTCTTATTGCAACAGTTAACATTTCTAGTACAATATGGAATAATAGTGGTGATAATGGGCATCCTTGTTTTATTTCTCATCTTAATGAGAGAGCTTCTAGCTTATCCTCATTATGCATAATGCCTGCTGATGGTTTTAGACAGGTACTATTTATCATTTTAAGGAAATCTCCATTTATTCCTGTTTTCTCTAGTGTTTTTTTCTTCTTTTTTTATTAATTTATTTTGAATTATTAACAATCACTTCCATAAGCTTTAGAGTTTTAAATTTTTCTCCCCCTCCCTCCCCACCTTTCTCCCCTATACAGTGCACAGTCTGACATAGACTATTAAACATATTTTCACCTTAATGATGTTGTAAGTAAGAATTAGAACCAACAAGAGGAACCACCATAAAGAGGAAATGAAACATAACAGAAGAAAAAAAAAAGAGCAAATAGTATGCTTCAATCTGCATTCAAACTCCATAGTTCTTTCTTCTTTGGGGATAGATTTTCCATCACAAGGCTTTTGGTGATGTCTTAGATCCTTGTATTGCTGAGAAGGGTGAAGTTTATCAATATTAATCATCACACAACATGGCTGTTATTGTGTACAACGTTCTCCTACTTCTGCTTACTTCCCTCAGCATCAGATCATACAAGTCTTTTCAGGTTTTTCTGAAGTCAGCCTGTTCATCATTTCTTATAGCACAATAGTATTCCATTACATTCATATACAACAACTTGTTCAGCCATTCCCCAATTTATGGGCATCCTGTCAATTTCCAATTCTTTGCCATCACAAAAAGAGATGCTATAAACATTTTCACACATGTTGGTCCTTTTCCCATTTGTATGATCTCTTTGTGGTATAGCCCTAGAAGTGCTATTGCTGGGTCAAAACGTATGCACATTTTTATAGCCCTTTAGGCATAGTTCCAAATTGCTCTCCAAAATGGTTGGATCATTTCACAACTTCACCAACAATGCATTAGTGTTCCAATTTTCCCACACATTCTCCAACATTTATCATTTTCATGTTTTATTGTGTTGGCCAATCTGATAGGTATGATGTGATCCCTCAGAGCTGTTTTAATTTGCATTTCTCTAATCAATAGTGATTTAGAGCATTTGTTCATGTGACTATAGATAGCTTTAATTCCTTCATCTGAGAACTGCCTGTTCATATCCTTTGACTATTTATCAATTGGGGAATGACTTGTATTCTTATAAATTTGACTTAATCCTCTCTACATTTTAGAAATGAGGCCCCTATCAGAGAAAATGGTTGTAAAATTCTTTCCCAATTTTCTACTTTCTTTCTAATCTTGGTTGCATTGGCTTTGTTTGTGCAAAAACTTTTCAATTTAATGTAATCAAAGTTATCCATTTTGCTTTGCATAATGTTCTCTATCTCCTGTTTGGCCATAAATTCTTCTGTTCTCCATTAAATCTGATAGGTAAACTATTTGTTGATCTCCCAGTTTGCTTACAGTATCAGCCTATATCTAAATCATCAACCCATTTTGACTTTCTAGTGTTTTTAATAGGAATAGGTTCTGTATTTTGTTAAAGCTTTTTCTGCATCTGTAGACATAAGCATAAGATTTCTGTTAGTTCTGTTATAGATTTGGTCAATTATGCTGATAGTTGTCCTAATATTGAACTAGTCCTTCATTCCTGGTATAAATCCTACCTGATCATATTGTATTTTCTTGGTGATAAAATGCTGTAATCTCTTTGTAAATATTTTATTTAAAATTTTTGCATAAATATTCATTAGGGAAATAGGTCTATAATTTTTTTTTTCTCGGTCTTGACTACCTTGTTTAGGTATCGGAACCACATTTATATTATAAAAGGAATGTGATAGGGGTCATTTTTCACCACTTTTTGAAATAGTTTATTCAGCATTGGCATTAATTGTTCTTTAAATGCTTTTTAGAATTCATTTGTAAATCTATCTGGCTGTGGCAATTTTTTTCTTATGGAGTACATTGATGGTTCATTCAATTTATTTTTTCTAAAATGGAGTTAAGTATTTTATTTCCTCTTCTGTTAATCTTCACAACTTACATATTTTTTGTAAATATACATCCATTTCACTAAGATTGTCAGATTTATTGCCATATAATTGGGCAAAATATCTCTTAATTACTGATTTAATTTCCTCTTCATTGGTGGTGACTTCACCCTTTTCATTTTTTTATTAATTTATTTTGATTTATCAAAAAACATTTCCATATGTTTTTGAGTTTAAAATTTTTCTCCTCCTTCCTCCCCACTACCCTCCCCAAGACAACACACAATCTGATATCGGCTATACATATACATTTCTATTAAACATATTTTCACATTAGTGATGTTGTAAGTAAGAATTACAACCAATAGGAGGAACCACCAGAAAGAGGTAACAAAACTCAACATAAGAGAAAAAAATAGCAAAAAGTATGCTTCAATCTGCATTCAAATTCCATAGTTCTTTCTTTGGATGTGGATAGCATTTTCCATCATGAGGCCTTTCACTCTTTTCATTTTTGATACTGATAATTTGGTTTTCTTCCAAATTAACTGATAGTTTACCTATTTTATTATTTTTCCCATAAAACCAACTAATAGTTTTACTTATTGGTTCATTAGTTTTCTTACTTTCAATTTTATTAATCTCTCCTTTGATTTTCAGAATTTTTAATTTTGTATTTAAATGAAGATTTTTAATTTGTTCTTTTTTAAGTTTTTTTAGTTGTAGGCCCACTTCCTTGATCATCTCTTTCTCTATTTTATTCATGTAATCATTTAGAGATTTAAAATTTCCCCTAAGAACTGTTTTGGCTACATCCTGTAAGCTACATGTTGTCTCATGATTGTCATTTTCTTTGATGAACTTATTGTTTCTATGATTTGTTATTTGAGCCACTCATTCTTTTGGATCAGATTATTTAGTTTCCAAATAGTTTTTAGACATTATTTCCTTGGCCCATTATTACACATAATTTTTATTGCATCATGATCTGAAAAATTTACATTTAATATTTCTGTCTTTCTGCATTTGATTATAAGGATTTTATGCCCTGATACATGGTAAATTTTTGTGTAGGTGCCAAGTACCACTGAGAAAAAAGGTATATTCAATTTTCTCCAGAGGTCTACGATATCAAAATTTTTTTCTAAATTCCATGCATGTCTTTAGCTTTTTTCTTGTTTATTTTGTGGTTAGAGTTATCTAGTTCCAAGAGGGGGAGGTTGAGGTCTCCCACGAGTATAGTTTTGCTGTCTATTTCTTCCTGTAATTCACTTAACTTCTCCTCTAAGAATTTGGATGCTATACCACTCAGTGCATATGTGTTTAGTGTTGATATTATTTCATTGTTTATGGTAACTTTTAACAAGATGTCGGTTCCTTCCTTATCTCTTTTAATCAGATCTATTTTTGCTTTTGCTTTGTCTAAGGTCAGGATGGCAACCCCTGCCTTTTTTTTTTACTTCAGCTGAAATATAATATATTTTGCTCCAGCCTTTTACCTTTCCTCTGTATGTATTCTCTGTTTCAAATGTGTTTCTTGTATACAACATATTGTAGGATTTTGCTTTTTAATCTACTTTGCCATTCACTTCTGCTTTATGGGAGAGTTCATTCCATTTACATTCATAGTTATGATTACTGTTTATTTCCTGCCATCCTATTCTCACCCACTGTTTGTACTTTTCTCTCTCCTTTCACCCTGCTCCTCCTCACCAAAGTTTTGCTTCTGATCACCACTTCCCTCAATCTGCCCTAGTTTGAAAGTTTGAAAGTCCCCTGTTTCATTGAATATCTATATTTTCTCCTGAAAGATTATGCTCAATTTTGCTAGGTAGTTGATTCTTGTTTGCATCCTAAGTTCCTTTGCCTTCTGGAATACCATATTCCAAGCCCTCTGATACTTTAATATAGAAGATGCTAAATCATATGTACTCCTAACTGTGGATTTTGATATTTGAATTGTCTCTTTCTGGCTGCCTACAATATTTTTTCCTTGACTTAATCATTCTGAAATTTTGCTACAATGTTTTTTGGGGTTTTCATTTTGGGATCTCTTTCAGCAAGTAATCACTTGAGTCTTTCAATGACTATTTTACCCTCTGGTTCTAGGACATCGGGAAAGTTTTCCTTGATAATTTCTTGAAAGATGCTCTCCAGGTTCTTTTTTTTTTTTATCATGGCTTTCAGGTAGTCCAATAACTCTTAAGTTATCTTTCCTGGATCTATTTTCTAGCTCAGTTGTATTACCAATGAGTTATGTTACATTTTCTTCTATTTTTCCATTCTTTTGATTGTGTTTGACTGATTCTTGATGTGTCATAGAGTTATTAACTTCCACTTCATCAGTTCTAATCTTTTAAAGAATTATTTTCTTCAGTTAGCTTTTGTACTTCCTTTTCCATTTGGCTAATTCTACTATTTAAAGAGTTGTTTTCTTCAGTAGATTTTTTTTTCCCATTTAGCTCATTGTATTTTTTCAGGAATTGATTTCTTCAGTCGATTTTTGTCCTTCCTTTTCCAAACTATTGGCTCTCTCTTGCGTGCCTCTAATTTTTTTCCCATTTTTTTCTTCCTCTCTTACTTAATTTTTAAGATCCTTTTTGAGCTCTTCCAAGTGGACTTTTTGGGGTTGAGATCAATTCATATTCTTTTTGAGGCTTCACATGTAGGCATTTTGATGTTGTCCTCTTTTGAGTTTGTGTTTTGATCTTCCTTGTTACCATAGTAGCTTTCTATTATCATTGCTCTTTTCTGCTTCTTACTCATTTTTCAGCCTACTTTGTGACTTTTAAAGTTGAGTTCTGCTCCTGGGGCACAAAGTTCTTATGCTGAGGACCAGAGACCTGGTCACTGCATTTCTACATCCCAGGGCTTCAGATGCTTGTGGCTTGCCCACTGTGCTGGGGGTAGCCCCACCTAGTCATCCTTGTTCTGCCAGGGTTCTGAGGCTTGCAATTTGCCTTATGCACTGGGGCTGGAACCCTCACTGCTGGATTGTTGAACTAGGACTGATGGACTTTGGTTGCTGATCTGTGCTACAGCCTCCCACTGGCTTCCTAGGAAACCATCTGTGCTGGGCTGTGCTCCACTTTTACCCAAGTGAGGTAAACTTTCCTGAAGTCCTTCTAAATTGTCTTAACCTGGAAAATTGTTTCACTCCATCTTTTTCTGGGCTCTGTTACTCCAGAATCTGTTTAGAGGCTTGATTTAATGTTGTTTCCAAGGGAAGCTGGGAATAGCTCAGGCAACTTCCTGGCTTTTTTCCATCATGACTCCACTTGGATAGCTCTGTTTTTAGGAAGGGTTTTATTTACTTATTATTTTTTGTCCTTGACTATAAGCCTTCAACTACTTCTTTGCAACTTTCACCCATTACACCTTCAGAGATCATCAGTTTGGTTATTGGCATAAGTATATAATTTTAATTCTTGGAAATTATTGTCTTAAAACTTTCAGAAAAATACCAAGGCAACTGAAATTGGATTTTTTTTCAGTATGTACTATGTTCAATTAAAAACCTATGTCTAAATTTTAATTACGCAGTTACTTAGTTTTTTTTGGTGCACAACATTTACTGGGCAAAATGCCTATATACCAGTTTTTGAGAGCTAGGAAAGTTCTTCGTTATCTTTAATACAATAATTTGTTCAATTGTTACAGCTAACTTGTGATCACTCTCCAAGCAAGCTATAAAGTTAGTCACTTTTATCAATAAACTACACCTCATATTAGCACTGACAATCCTGTAGCACTAGATGTAGACCATGTCAAGAAATGACAGAGGGCATGGAGTATGATATTCCAGAGGGCAAAAGAGATAGGACTCAACCAAGAATCACCTACCCAGCAAAACTGAGTATAATCCTTCAAGGTAAAAAATGGTCATTCAATGAAATAGGGGACTTTCAAGCACTCCTGAGGAAAAGACGAGAGCTGAATAGAAAATTTGACTTTCAAATACAAGACTCAAGTGAAACATGGAAGAGGTAAACAGGAAAGAGAAATCATAAGAGAATTGTTAAGGCTGAACTATTTACATTCCTGCAGGGAAAGATGATATTTGTAACTCATGAGTCCTTTGTCAGTATTAGGGTAGTGGAGGGAAAAAATTATATGTATGTATACATAGACAGATAGATAGAGGACCCAGGATGAGTTGATGATGAAGGGGTGATATCTGGAAAATAAAATTAAGGGGTGAGAGAGGATTATACTGGGAGAACAAGAATGGGAGTAGAACGAGGTAAAATATCTCACATGAAACAGACAAGAAAAGGTTTTTACAGTGGAGGGGAAATGGGGGAAGGTGAGAGGGAATGACTTAATCTTATTCTCATAGGATTTGGCTTAAGGAGGGAATAACATACACAATAACATACCCACACAAGAGGGTATGGAAATCTATCTTACCCTACAGGAAAATAAGGGGGGAAGGGGACAAGAGAGCAGATGGTTGATAGAGGGGAGGGCAGATTGGAGGAGGGGATAATCAAAAGCTTGCCTTTTCAATGAGGGTGGGTAGGGAGGGAGTAAGGGAGAAAATTTGGAACCCCAAATTTTAAAAACACATGTTAAAAATAAAAAGAAAAAAATAAAATTACAGATTTGCCACTGGGGGAAAAAAAAGAAATGGCATTAATTGACCTATCTCAACTCTTTGACTTAGTCAATTATAATTAATTCTTCAAAATCTCACAAACATGGGGTAATCAATTTTAGGTAGTGATTCATATAGAGTCATACCAATGGTCAGATATTCCACATAACTCAAATAGTAGAGAACATTGAAAAAAACATTACTATACCACCAACTGACAATCTCATCCCCAAATTTATTCAATCATTTATTAGTTCACTCATCCACTTGTTCATTTATCCATTCATTCATTTTTCTATTTATTCATTAAAAAAGAAGTTTCTTAAGCATCCATGTATGATGCACTGCACCAAACACTTCAGTATATACACAGGTTAGGAAGACATGGTCTAGTAGAATGTAAGCTTCCTGATGTTACAGATATTTATTTTATTTATTTTTTATAGTGAATTGTACATAGTGGGCATTTGGTAAATATTTGTTGGATTGGAAATAATTTATGATCTAATGATTCCCTTGCAAGGTTCCCAACTCTGAAACCAACTGGAAACTCTTTCATGGGGTTTAAACAAATGTTTGCCTTCAAAATATTACCTTATTGTACTTTCCATAGATCACTTAATTCTAACTATTCAGTCAGACCCCTAGGTAAGCTATCTTTCAGAAAACTGACCCCCAGGGACTGCAGTTCAAATTTCTTATAGTCTCCAAGTGTGTGATTTTGTGACTCAGAATCTTATATTTTTGTGGTTCACTCTGAACATCAGTTCTCTTGATCCAGGCTATGACTTGCCACAGGAATTGCCCTGGGACTTATCCATAAAAGCTTCCAAGATCAATGATTAGGTCCTGAGTAGCTTGTTTTCAGAAAATATGGAGAACATCATAGTTTTATAGTGACCAATATTGGGGGTGCAGCACTCATTTTTCTGACACCAACAAGGAGTTGCTATCTACACTCAAAACGCAATCTCTTTTCCCTCTAAAATAAAAAAAGGACTTTAAAGAATTGGAAGAATATGTCTCCTCTGGACAGGATGGTAGGGAGAAATATATATTTTTTTAATAATAACTTACTTATTCCTTTTTAATTCTTCTTCTTTTTTAGTTGTCTAATTCTTCCCAGGAATAGCTAAGTGACACCGTAGATAGAGCACCGGGCCTTACGTCAGGAAGACTCATCGTCCTGAGTTCAAATGTGGCCTGAGACATTTATTAGCTGTATGACCCTGGGCAAGTCATTTAACCCTGTTTGCCTCAGGTCTTAATCTATAAAATGATCTGGAGAAGGAAGCGGCAAACCACTCCAGTATCTCTGCCAAGAAAAACCCAAATGGGGTCACAAAGAGTTGAACTGAACCCAACTGAACATAATATTTCTCATATTTTCCCTTTGTTTTCACTCCTTTTTAAGCATGTCTGCAAGTTTGACATTTAACCTATTATTTCTGATGTTCTGGTCATAATTGCTGCCATTTGTTTCTATCTTGTTCAGTTGTTGTTCAGTCATTTTTTTTTTCAGTTGTGTCTGACTTTGTGACCCCATTTGGGGTTTCTTGGCAAAGATACTGGAGTGGTTCAGAATTTCCTTTTCCACTTCATTTTACAGATGAGGAAACTGAGGCAAACAGGTTGAATGAGTTATCCAGGGTCACAAAGCTAGTAAATATCTGAGGCCAGACTTGAACTCAGGAAGATGAATCTAGGCCTGGTACTCTATCCATCTGTGACCTAGTTGATCTTGTTCCTATCTTACTTCTCTCAAAATTCCTGTCTCTCTTTTGAATGATTCTGGGACATCTTCCTACAGTTCCATGAACCCTTGGGAATCCACAATATTCTATGTTTCATCTGGTATTAGTTCAATTTTCTTTCTCTTGCAATATTTAAATATACACATGTTATTTTAGGTATCTTAGTAGTCATATTAATTTCTAATTTTAATCTTGCCTTTTGATTTATCTGCACTCTAGGATTTTAACTGAATTTTCTTCCTCTTGAGATTTTTGGAGGTTTGGTGCATTTTTTTTTCTTCTTTATATTTTTCTATTATTCATTCTCTAATTCCTTTCCCCTTTCATGATAGGCTTACCTTTTGCAACTAAAAAATTGTCTCTGTTTCCTTTCAATTTGAGGAATTCACTTTTCACTCATATTAATCTCTGCTTCAAGTAATTTCTGGGCAGTAATTTCTCTGCCTCCTGTTTAATGACAGTCCTCTTTCCTTCAGACTTGATGCAGCCCCATTCACTGGTCCCCACCACCAGTTCCCTTAAGTTCCCTTAATTTTTTTTTAATTCTATGGCTGAACTAAATCAGTGTCTGCTACCTTTTTTTTTTTTAATTTGGAGGAGGATGAAATGGCTTTTCTGACAAAGGTCGTTTTTTGTTGTTTTTGTTTTTTGTTTTGTTTGGTTTTGCTTTGTTTTTCCACCTTGAATATCTTTAACCAAGGAGCTGTCCTGGGTCTTCCTTTCTTTTCCTTCCCCTCCTCTGCATTTGCCTGGGCAGAGGTCATTTGCTGTATTTTATTTGTTTGTAACACAATACTGGGAGTAAAGGCAGAGATACAATGGGTCGTCAGGGAATGTAGCATCAGGGAAATTCCTTAGAGGATCCCAAGGTACAAGAGTGTGGGTAGATTTGTACAGCCTGATAGAGTATGGAAGTGAATGGAGAGGGGTGCTAAGTGAATATGATGAATTACCCTTCTACACTGTTAATTTATAAGGCTATTACCTCATTGGGTTTATATCCTTCTTGTCCAGGGGGAATAGCTATAATTGTTTTACCTATACTACATGATTCTGCTTTTTTTTGTTTTTTTGTTTGTTTCTTGAGAGTGGGAACTGGAAAAAAAATGTCTATTTCTTCATCTTGTTGTTCACATCACTTCCCCCCCTTTAAAACAGAATGTCCTTAATGTAAAAACAAAGAAAAAATAATCTGAAGAGGTAGAAAGTCATTCTGACTTGGGTCATGAGTTTGATGGTTGGAAGAATGTGACATAAAAGATAAGGGGGGAAAAAGGACAATTGAGAAATTGGAACTAAATAATATGAGGTCCTTTTTTATAGGAGTGAGTTAGATAAAGAACTTTCCCAAAGGGAAATGGTCAACCTCATATAAGTGGTGGCTTTCAGGCAGAAGCCAGATCACTGTCTGTCAGGCATGTTGTCAAGAAGTTTCCTGAACAAATACTGATTGAAATTGAGGGACTCTGAGGTTCCTTCCATGTGTGGGGTTCTCTGATTCTGTGATTTGGTTCATGATTTCTGGTTCTATTTTATAAGTACAATTCTTCTTGGTTATCTTCATTTAAAGTACCCTTTGAATATATGTTCCATCTATTTTGTGCAATGCTCTGTGTATACTGGGTTTACAAAGATTAAAATCAAACAGTCCCTGATTTAAAAGAACTTAACAAGTTTCTCACAGGAAAGAAATTTACTGATCTGTACACAAATTAGTAAAAACAAAGAATATTATACACAATTACATGCGGGATTTTTAGAGGCAAAGAATACTGTCAGAATCAGGAAAAGTTTTATGGAGAAGGTGGCATCTGAGGTGTTCCTTGAAGGAAGTTAAAGATTCTAAGAGAAAGGAGAAAATAAAGAGTGCCTCTCAAATGTAGGGGGAAGTCTTTTAGAGAGGCACAGAGGTGGGATTGGTAAAACTGTGTATTGGGAACAATTTTAGCAGGCCATTGTGACAAGAGAAGTGAGATAAAATCACTGAAAAGGTAGATGGGACTCAATTATTTAAGCATTTTCAAAAACTGGTTAAGAATTTTCTATTTTACCCTAAAGTCAATAATGTAATTGTCACTGAATAGTAATGTTCTTTGGCTTATATAAACATCCACCCCCTCCCACTCCATGAAATAATATTGTGGTAGTACCTACATTCATTTGAGTTTTTACCTTCAATTTTATTTTTAAAAAATGCTAAGCCTACATTTTGTTGCATCTTCAAAATGGTAAGAACCTATGAGTCCATTAATAGTTAAAGCAGCAGCTGGCTCTCTCTAAAACATTTTAAGTGTTTTGAAATCTGACTATATCATTGCCTGACTTTTAGCAAACATAATTATATTCTCTCCACTGGGGGCCCAAGATGATGAGTATCATGTAGATCAAGAAGCAACATGAATGTGTTTGTAAGAAAGCAGGTTGTTCAGAGGTACCTATTATCCATCCTTGACTATGGAGCTCTTATCGGTTTACATTTTTATGAGGTGCTACTAAAGACGCTGGTGAACACTATCAGTACTGTGGATCTGTACTTTCCTGTGAACTTGACTCCCATGTTTGTGACCTTGACAATTGCTGTAATTAGCCAAGTTTCACTTGGGAAGGCACTTAAAGCTTTACTATTCTCACGCAGTGTGTTCAGAGTTTTCAACCATTTTCTTCAAGGGAAAACTGCAAATATGCCCTTGGCTTGACCCACTCGATTAATTTAAAGTGTCTGGAAACTAAGCTGAATATGGAAAGTAGGCTTTTGGATGAAATTGGTGTTAAACTATGAACACATTGAGGGAGTAGAGCAGCAAAGCAGTAGAAAAACATTCACTCAGTGAAATTTGGCTAATTGAAAGAATTGTAGAGGTCATAATGCTGAAACAGAGGTAATATCTGTGCATATAAAAGACTTATTTAAATGAAAACCTATCTACACATGAAAATAATTTTTCGGTGCTTCACTTCTATAACCAGCATAACATGCTGCTCCTCAGAGGGAAGTCGACCATTATAAGTCTGAAGAAGAATATATTCCCCTAGGCTCAGAAACAAAGTTGAGGCATGTCAGCCAAGTACAAACCAAATATTACCTTCCCAAAAGGGAGTCATTCAGGTGACAGAGTGTTGGCTCTTTAAGTTTAAGATGTCTCTATTCAATGGCCCATAAGAGTTTTATTTTTGTATAATAAATGTACTATTTGCTAGGCCTCATGACATTTTTAATTCAATTCTTATTTCTAAGTGACTATTCAACTTATTGAGCCAGGGCTAGTGCTAAGGAAGTTAATTCCCAGTCATCTTCATGTTGTGCAACCCTCCTTTCAGCCCCATCTCCACCTCACTCCTATTTCCAAATTTAGCTCTGAGAACAGTAATCAGTTCTACACTGTTATTACTGGTAAGGGTATGCCAATGGTTTCAATCATCATTCTCTCAGATTTCCCTTTCCAAAACACTTCCCTCAAGTCACTGCTCTCCTGTATGTCCAACTTTTTCTATTTGTGTCTCTAATACATTGCACAGTATTTAAAAGATAATTGATATTTAAAAATACTTTTTAATCCTTTCATTTATATAGTGTATTTTTTTATTTATTTCTATATGTACAGATAGTTTTTCCAATTTCCTGAGGGCAAAGATTATATGTGTATGTATACACACATTTACATATATATACATACTTGCATATACACATGCATATATAATATATGTGTACAAATACAAATATATACACATGTGTAACTATATACACACAAATGCTGCATATGCTACACACATATATGACAATGCCTGGCACATAGCAAGCAATTTGCAAATGCTTGTTTAATTAAAATATTCTAAGTCAGAGGATTCACCAGGGTGTTGCCTTCATGTAGTCATCTTTTCTTCTAGGCTAGAGAGAAAGGACAATTCCTAATCATAGCACTTTACAAAGTGAATCTGAGTAAGAGGCTAAGGACCCTTCCTCCAGTAAGTTTATGGCTCCTAAAGTGCCATGGAAAATGTGACTCATTGAAAAATCATAAACAAGATTTTAACATCTATCCTTCCTGAAATATTAAATAGCACCAGGTATAGTAAAGACATAGTCTCCTAAATAAAAGGTCCTTGCCCTTCAGAGTTTCAGTTTTGCTGTCAGTCCACAAACAGATACATACCTTGATTTCATAATAACTACATGCATATATAAAGGAAATCTACTTTCATCCTTGTGGACAATTCCTAGTATGGCAATTCCCTCCAATGATGCATATCAGAATCCATTTATGGGTTACTAGATGATTCCTAATGTTCTTGAAAAACAGAAGGGTTGAATAACTTGCCCAGGGTCATACATTATTGAGAGAAGTATGATTTGAACCCATGCTTTTCCTGACTCAAACCGAACAGTCTACTCATTATTCTAAATTTCCTCCTGTAATAATGGCTGACATGTTTTGAATCCCCTTGACAGTTGAAAGTTGATTCTCTCATAAAAAATACCTTGGACATAAGAGTTTGATAAATATTTACCAAGCTAGATTGAATCGTATGAGGAAGGTATTAGGATTATTGTTGTCTTCATTTCATAAACAAAAAGAAAAAATCTGAAACTCAGAGAAGAAATAATGTCATATTCCTGGTCACTTGTCTTGTCTGTATTAGGGCCTAGAATCCTGGGCTCCTGCCATCAAGACCATTCTTATTTCTACTTCATCATCTTACCTTCAATACTTAATCCGTCACATTTTGCACCACCTGTTTTGAACCAATGGTAGAAACTATGAAATTTGGTTATCTTGCATAGAGAACTCATTCTATGACTTTGGTCTTCAATAGCCTTTCCCCAACTTTCCTGACTCAATTACATTGGCATTTTATGACAAATCAATCCTGAAGCAAAGCACCATGCAATATTACTGCTAGGTCCCAATTTGTGTGAATAATGAATCCCATAAAGTGGCCAAATGTATTTAAATTCATACTATTTGAAGTTATAATTAAGTAAAATATGGTAATTGGTTCTAGCAAATGGAAATATGCACTGAAAATTCAAATAATGCAACTTCTTAATGAGATTCATTCATTATGTGTACTAATATAGACCTAGCTGTATTTTCTTTATTCAACTAGATCCTTCTAAGAGTTTTCTAAGATTTGTATACTTTTATGACTCTTGATAAGTGGAACAAACTTATAGTGTACATACATATGCAATAAATCAATTGAGTCTAACTTGCATGCTGATAGAAATTGTTCAAAGCTTGCTGTGCTTTCTTTCTCCTATTGGTCTTCCTTACTTTTAAAGCCTTAATCTAATTATTCTTTGTTGCATGAAGCTAATGCTGGATACTTGAAGGTAATGTAAGAAAAATAGAAGTTCTGGCACATCCTACCATACAGGGAAGAATTTTATTTAAATTAGTGATATTATTGACTGAGGAACCTAAAAACTACTTCCAGAAAATTACCTTCATATCAGCTTTGTAAATTCATGATGTGAAAATAAATAACTAGTCAAAGCCAGGTGAGCAGGGAACATGGATTCATTACTACAGATATTCATAGATGGCTATTGGTCACAATGACCTATCTTTAGCTTCCCAGTTTAATTAATTAGTCTTGCTAACTGTTAGCATATCATAATGAATAGGGTTGGCTTTACAGGCAACAAAGTCAAGTTCTACTTCTTACACACACTATCTCTGTGATTCTGCCTGGGAGAATAACTTCATGTGCCTCAGGCAACTATAGAATTTTAAACTCCACTTTAGTTGACAGTTTCATGTTTGATAGAAATTTTCACACTGGGAGTTTCCCTTACCAATAAATTGATTGGTATGTATCAAAAATTCTTTCAAAGAGATACAGAACTCAGGTATTCTTAGCCAATGAAATGAACAAAGTGAATCTGGGGTTCTATCTCACACTCATCAGGTTGGCAAAATTGACAAAATGGAAAAAGACAAATGTTGGAAAGATTATGGCAAAAATAGTGCATTATTCTATTATTGGTGTAATAAACTGGTCTAGCTATTTCTAAGTCATTGTAGAATGTTGGCCTGAGAGAGGATTTTGGGAAGATGGTGGAGTAGGTCAGAAAATTCCAAGTTCTCAAGATTTTCTCCCATAAAAGAGATGCAATAGCACCTTAGGGCAAATATTGAGCAATAAAAATAAATAAGAGTAGGGGCAAAATAGAAGTCCACCTGGGACAATCACAGAAGTTCTGAAGAAAAGTCCCAGGATGAGTTTTGGTCCCTGTGAAGAGGAAACACATTGATGCTTCATCCTAGATCTTCTTAAATAACAAGTGGCTAGCCCTGGGATTAGCTGGGTTGGGAAGCTGCCTTCATCCCAGTCACAGGAACTTTTACCCCTGGGACAGTGAGGGGTGTTGGACATCTGAGCCAGGAAAGATTGAAGAAACCTCTGCTGACAATGCCAGACACAGCTGTACTGAGGAGATGGGGCTAGGGGCAAGAAGGAACCAGCACATGCCTGGTGAGTGCAAAAGCAGTGGGGCCATTGGCTGTGAGCACTTACAGGAAGCTGGAAGTCTTGGTTCCAGTTGCAAAGTGGAGAACTGAAGGAGGATCTGAGGCCAGAGGCATCATCCTCCATAACCCAAGATCAGAGGTGATTATAAAAACTGAGCTACTACAAATTTTAAAGAAAGTGCATAAGCAAAGGAGAGAAAAAAATCAACCATAGAGAGTTACTAGGGGAATAGAGAAAACTAAGATTCATCTTCAGAGGAGCATACTGAAGCAAAGAAACCCTCTTCTACCCCAAAGATCAACATCAAATGGTCACCTGCTCAAAAAGAATTCACATAAAAACTTAAAAAAAAAAGACTTCAAAAATCAAATGAGAGAGGGGAAAAATAAAAAATAAAAAATAAGAACAATCAAAGAAAAACAAGAAGATTATGAAAAGAAAGTCAACCAATTAGAAAAGGAGATGGAGAATCTTAAGAGGAAAATAATCTCATGAAAATTAGAATTGGGCAATGGGAAGCCAGCAAAGTTATAAGAGATCAAGAAATAATAAAACAAAATGTAAAGAATGGAAAATAGAAGAGAATGTGAAACATCTTATAAGAAAAAAAAACTGATCTGGAGAACAGATCAAGGAGAGAAAACATAAGAATAATTAGATTGCCTGAGAGTTATGATATAAAAAAAAGAATCTTACAAGAAATAATTAATGAAATTGTCCTGAAACACTAGAACAGAAGAGGAAAATAGAAATAAGAAAAAAAATCCACTGATCACCACCTGAAAGAGATCCTATGAGGAAAACTCATAGGAATGTTACATTCAAATTCCCAAACACTCAGGTCAAGGATACAATATTATGAGCAACAAGAAAAAAATATGATGGTGCCACAATTAGAATCACATAAGCCCTAGCAGAAGTGACACTAAAAGACCATTTTTCTTGGAACATTATATATTGAAGAACAAAACAACTGGAGTTCTGGACAAAAATATCATACCCAGCAAAGCTAAGCATAATCATGAATGAAAACAAATAGACATTTGAACTGTCAGACATTTAGGACTTTGTTAAAAAAATGAACTAAATAGAAGATTTGATATATAAGAGCCAAGAGAAATGTAAGGGACATATCAAAGGCTAATTACAAGGGACTCAATAATGACAGACTGGTTACCTTTTATGAATGTAAAATGTATGTCTAATATTGTTATTAGTAATTGGGTAGTTTGTGAGAAAGACTGAGGTAGAACTAAGTTTGATATGACTTTAAAAAGTAAAACTGTTTAGGAAAACAACAATTATTTCATACAAATGAGAGGTGAGAGGAAGAACCAATGCAGAGGAATTAGAAGGGAGGTGGGCTGTTAGTTCTGGAAACTTCCTTTCACTGGGAATGGGTTTAAGAAGAAACAATACATATATATTTAGATGAGTATAAAAGTCTTCTAAATTAAGAAAGAAATGAAATGGTAAGGAAATAGGTAGGGAGAAGAGGATAAAGGAGGGATCTTTAGAGGGGCTAGGTTAAGTAATAAGAGGGAAAGGTAGAGGCCAAAAGTAAAGTAGAGGAGTTAGGAGGGATAGGAAGTAAGAGATACACAAAAAACTTAAAAACAAAGCTCAAAAGAGGAATTTGTTAGGAAAAGTATATGTTTACATACGTACGTATGTATGTATATATCTATGTATGTGTATATAAGTATATATTTATATATCTATATCTATCTATCCATATATATATATATATCTCCATGCTTAATTGTAGTTTTCTTGAGAGAGGGGTTGGGGGGGGGAAAAAGTACGCAGCAGAAAACAAAAGACAACTAATGAGGAAGTGGAGAAAGGATGGGCAGTTCTCAACAGAATGTGTAGTACTTATTATGTAGGCTTTCTTTAAATGGAAATTTTTTGTTAAATATTTTGAATCCTCTCACATTCTGCTATGCACATGACATGCTTTTTTTTTCTTTTCTTATTATTAAGTTTCAATATTTAAGTTTATAACATATCTCTACCTATCCATATGTATGTATATATACTTATTTTTATACACATTTTATATATGTATACACGTGTTTTTGTACATATGTGTGTGTATCAGTCTTGCAGCTCTATTTCTAGTGGCAAACATACTGGAAATTTAAAAAGTAACCATAATTTGTGTTTTGCCTGAATTAATTATGGCATATGAATCTAATGAAATATAATTTTGTCAAAAGAAATAATAAAAAAAGATGGTTTCAAAGAAAACTAGGAAGAGATATATGAACTGATGGAGACTGAAGTGAGTAAAATCAGGAGAAAAATTTATACAATATCAACAAATAAATTTGAAAGACTTAAGCACTCTGACCAATGAGTTGATCAACCATGATTCCGGAGTAATGATCATCTGGCCACATCTATTCATTAGAGTATAATATTTTTCTTCTATTCTACCGCTTTCTAATTACAGAATTCTATCCCTGTGTCCCATCAATTTTCTTTCTTTGTCCATTCAAAGATCAAAGGATCATAGATTAGAGGTGGAAAGAAACTCAGAGGTCGTCTAGTTCAAGATACAACCTACAATTCATGTCTGATCTTCCTTTCACAATTCACTTTCCTCACAGTTTCCCTTCACTATCCTTTAATGCATAAACTTAGTTATGAGGTAAACTATGGAAAACCCACAAGTAGACTCTATTAAAAAAAAGTTAGACATATATTTTGTTGACCTTTTGACTTTAAATCCCTTCTCTTCAAAGTACAGTTGTACACATTACTTAGCAAAATATCCTCAGTATAAAACTGATGATGTATAGGCCTTGTGCCAGTATTTCTTTTGCTTATTTGAAGCATGCTATTAAACAAGAAATAGGTTTAAAATTAATCCATCTGGATATTTACGGTCAAAACCCTGAAATGAGACATTGAAGGAGAAAGATGATAATGACAAAGATAAAAAGTTCCCATAAATAAAAAATAGTTTCCAGCAAAAAACTAGCAATAAAGTGAGTGTCCATTGACTGGGGAATGATGGAACAAATTGTGGTATGTGAATGAAATGGAATATTTTTGCTCCTGTAGAAATGCTGATTATGAGGAATACAGAGAAAGATGGCAAGACTTAAAGGAAGTGATCAGGAGTAAAATAAGTAGATCCAGAACAACAATATAGGCAATTATTATAACATAAGTGAAAACATTACAAAAACACTTAACACTGTACTTTTAATAACTCTTTTCAGTCCTGGAGAAGAGATGAGATTATGTATCTCCCTCTTTTGGTTGCACAGAGATGCATGTTTGTGTGGATGTCTGTATTGTGTGGATGTAGAGGTATGTATAGAATGTTATATATGTGGTTGCTTCGCAGATTTATTCTTCATAACTTTATTTGTTATAAAAATAGAGTTCAGAGGGAGTTTGTGCTAGCAGTTAAGGGGAAATAACTATGGTTCAAAAACAAAAGACACCAATAAAATTAAAATTAAATTAAGAAAAGGGAGCTATGTTATACAATTTCCAATGCAAAAACTTTCTTGGGGAGTGAGAAATGAGACTTGTATGCCTTTAGGATTCTTGATCAGTGGGACAAACCTATAGTGTATATACATACGCATGCTGCCATTCTCTTTGTTTGCCAATAGAGCCAAAAGAAAGAGAAAGTGAATGATTCATTAGACAATGTCAAGAAAGTAAAAGTTCCACTTATCATAATAACACAGAGAAAGGAAAACGAGACTCAAACCTTGCCCATATGTTCAGTGGTAAAGAAAACTTGAAATATGCTCTCAAAAATGTGAAGTGAGGAGGAGGAGGTCCTGAGAGCCATAGAAAGTGTGTTCCAAATGGCAAGGGGATAAATTGAAAATGTGAAATGTGAAAATGAGTGTGGAACACAGCCCTTCACTCCATTGACACTCTGTGAGATCCTGTAAGAGGGACATATGGAAGCTCAAAACAACCAGCAAGTGGGAACTTCTTAGCAGTGATCATAATGATTTTTTTAAAATCCATATATCTCTAAAGCTTCTACATTCCAGTCATTCTGGCCTGCTAGTGACTCTTTTTGCGTGACTTTCCACCTCTCATCTCCATGCCTTTGCACAGGTAGTCTACTACATGGTGCTCTTCTTACTCACCTCTGCCTTCAGGATTCCCTAGCTTTCTTCAGAACATAGCTCCTGCTTCCCCTAGTTGTTTATGTTCCTTCTCTCATGAATCTACTTTGAGTTTACTCATGTTAGACCATTAGCACCTTGGAAGCAGGAGTTTTTATTTTTGTTGTTTGTTTTATTTTTGCTTTTCTTTGTATACTCAGGACATAGCACAGTGCCTGGCATGTATTGACTACTTAATGAATGTTTGCTGATTGATTATGTGTGCACAGTATATGCCTGAATCGGAAAGTCAACTCCTAAAGGACAGGGACTGTTTTTATTTTAGTCTTTTTTTTTTCCTTGTAGTGTGTTGTGAAATGTATGCTGAACTAAGACAGTGCCTGAGAGAAATAAAGCCATTTTATTTGTCAGAGGACGGAGAAAATGCTTTTGATTTTTCCACACAATGACCATTAGAGACAAGGAGTACATGACAATGGAAATTGGGCTGCTCTGTGCCAATAACAAATCCATTGCTTTTAATAATTCAGTTGATGTATCAGAGAAATCACACCTCTAAAATGAGGTCTATTTGAAAGGAAAAGATGTTGATTCAACCTGAAAAATATTTAAAATGAAATTAGCACATCAAAACAAATGCTGAAAGAGTTTTGTACATTTTTTTTCATTAAAGGAAAGATGTTTTATTTATTATTATTCAATTCAACAAATATTTACTAAGCACTAGATGTCACTGAGTTAGTTGCAAGTGATGCTAAAACAAAAAATGAAATAGCCCTTGTTCTTAAGGAGTTTCCATTCTACTTGTGTATATATGTACAAAGATAAACATAGAGCAAGGAAAATTAAGGAAGCAGAGAATAAAACGGGGGTGGGGAGTGGGCAGTAAGGGAAAAGAAGACAAAAAAAGGCTTCATGAAGAAAGCAGTGACTGAGAAGAGACTTGAAGGGAGAGAAGGATTATAAGAGGTGTAGCTGTGGAGGGAGTTTATTTGAGAAATAGGATGCAACTTTCATAAATACATAGAGGTGAGAGGGGAAATCAGTTCTGGGAATGGATCGTACTCAAGTCTGGATAGAATTTGGAATTCATAAAGGGGAACAAATGAAATGAAGCTGAAATGGTAGGTAAGAACCAGATTGTAGATTGCCTTAAATACAATGTCAAAAAGATGTTTTATTCTTTAGGCAATGGGGAGCAACTGAAGGTAGGTATCGTCACTGTTTTTTGTTCACACTTTTATTGTCAATCTCTTTCTAGGTCACATTCAGATTTTGGGTTACACTAAGAACCAAATAACCAAGCCTTTTCCAGTATCATTTCCCTCTGGTTCCTTGAGTTCTCCTTCAGAGACATCTGAACCATTCTGTCTTGCTGGTTCCTTCTCCCTTCTTTTAGATATTGGGGACTAAGTATGATAGATGGAAAAATGAGAGGGAATGTAGAACAGAGAAAAAACTGAAAAGTATTGGTGGGGAACCCCAAGGTCCTTACTTCCTTTACCTCCAATCTCCCTAAGGCCTATATTCTTTCTAATAGACTCTATGAGGGTAGAGAAAAAAGTTGATCTAAATTCTTTACAACCCCTAGGGCTTAGAATGCATGTTGAAACTGATAGTCCATTCAAAACATTTCTATAGTTCAATAGAATTTGATCTCTTTGAGTCAAACAATCCCTCTAAAAATGCAGATGGTGACGCATCTATACCTTCTCCGTGGGATCCTTATCCATGTCTTCACACAAATCCTCCAAAGAGGAACGAACCAATCTGCTACTTTCAAATCTTTTCTAAGAGTGTGCTGTATCTGCCTTGTACCTGCTGTAGAAGCAATTGTTAAATTTTCAAGGTGAGCATTTACAGCTTAGAAATTGACAACTGTTACAGATCAGAGCTTGATTTATTGTTTTATTAATTGTCAAGCCCAAGGAAATGATGGAGGAAATGCTAATAATGTAGATCAAACTTAAAAGTATACCCTGTTGAACATTTTGTTGTTGTTGAGTCAATTGTTTAGTCTTAAGAAAATGATGGAACAAATGTTAATGGAGATTAACTTTTATCCTGTGTACATTTTTTGGGGGGAGGGAGCTAGTTGTAGATCTTACAAATAATTTTCATTGAAAAAAATTCCCATGGGTATGAATAGATAAATAAATAGATGTGCATCATTTTTGAAAGGATCTTATTGTTACTTTGAAAACATTTGTTTTATGTGAAATCACAATTAAAAACATGATGTGGACAAGCAGAATATTCAAGAAAATTGTGACTAATCATTCTAAAAATAAATTAAAATATACTTAGCTTCTATCCAGTAAAAAAATGTCCATGCCATTATTGCAACTATCTTATATACCTAATGCTTTCACCTCTCAGTCCATGGATATTTTTAGGATGGGTCATCATGATGTAATTATTTCCCTGAGATTGACAGCAACAGCCAATCTATTATAGATTTTTATGGCATGCTAATTTTCCATCTGTCCAGAATAGTTCTTTTCACGTGCCAATATTTAACAGGAGAGTTACAAGATTTGAAAACTAACTCTACTTCTAATTGAAGGTTGACAAATTATTAATGCAGGAGACTCACTAAGGGAAGAGATGTGTGCTTTTATAAAAGTCCTTTCCATGTTGGAACCAAAAAGAAACAAAACAAAATGAAAAAGGACAGGTTATTGGAATCATGTCCCTCAAATTCATAATCTTTTCTAAATAATGTAATTATGTTCCACATTCTCTCTTTTTTTCTCCTTATACTTGGGAACTTTCCTTTTCATTGGATATATTTTTCTCCAAGAAGACCTCACTTATTAAGTACGTGTTCTTAGTATTCCAAAATAAATGCTCAATGTGTGAAAAAACTCACCCAAGATATATCATTGTGGGTGGTGTGTGTGTGTGTGTGTATGTGTGTGTGTTGGCTTTTGGAGGGTGGCATGTAAAGCTTGGATGCAGTTCCTTGTTCAGTGAGTTTGAGTAACAAATAATCATGACTGGCAGTTCTCTTTGTACTTGTGTAAGTAATCATTAGGTAATTTCACTTCATTAGACATTATACAATGTATATTATGTAAATTCACTATGCCATCATTTATTTGGTGCATAATCATAGGCCTATGAGGGCCTGCAAATGTTCTAGAGAGTATGCATAGAAAACAAGGTCAGGAGGACATAGAGAGTGACATAAAAGCAGCTGCTATAAAAATCATGTAAATTGGGGAAATTTGTAGGAAATGCAAAATGTGGGCTAGGTCTAAGGCTCAATGCCAAAATGAATAAACAAAGAATGATATTCTACACTGAAGTATAGAATAAAAATATAATATTAAAAAGAACCCTAAAACCTAGAGAACAAAATGGGACTCACAGGATGAAGAGGAAATAAAGGATATAACATGACTCAGATGTTCCAGAGAGACTGTTCTAAATAAGTGGGACATAAGGAAATTTATGACACGTTAGATATGGCACCCAAAATGCTATCTCTTATTTACTCTAAAGGAGTTCATAGTCATGTATTTTCTCTGAGTCAATGGAAAAACTTATTTCCATTAATGTCAATAAAGCAATGGGCCCACCAGTTTAACAGTAATATTGGACAAGGTAAATGTAGTGGTGCTGATTAGATAAGTAGCCAGCTGATTTGACAATTATCAGAACGAGTGTTGGCAAGTGGTGATTCATCAGCACTTTTTTTTTAATTTATTAGAATGCTCTGAATACAGATTAGCTTCCTTAGCTTAGTATTTCTTGGCTCATTAGCATTAAAATGAGAACTGAAAATTCTTGGGAACAACCTTTAAATTGTTTTTTCTTACTTCAGCCGAAGTTCCAAAAGTATCTCCCAATATCCTTGAATTCACATTTTGTCATGTTCCATTCCTTCTAAAGCTCATATTAATGTGACCTTCTTTCTGAGCTTTCCAGCATTAGTTTCTCATGGGAAAACTGGAGGAACACACATAGAACTTACAAGTCTTTATGTAATTTTCTTGGTGAAAGCTATAACCAAGGTGAAGCATCTGGGACTTTGCCACCAAACCCTCTAAGTTAGAAGGTCCTGACAATGTTTAGAGTCTTGAACTGGGGTGAGAGCCACTGCTCATCATCCTCATGTGAGTGTCCTGATATCTCTGTTTCCTACAATTGGGGAATAACTACGTAAACCCTTTCTTCAAATAAGGGAGATTTTTTTTGACATTTGATCCAGGCACAATAATTCCTAGTTATGGCCAAATCAAAAACTAAAAGTTTTGTGTTGGCTATAGAAATAAATTCCTATAAAATCCCAAAGGAAGCCATATCATATGACTGTCAAGGTATCTGTATAAATATACACATACATGTGCATGTGAGGTTCTACTATGCACATGTATGTATATGTGTGAATGCACATGTACTTTTTTATTCATAGTGTTTTCTCACAGCTAAGTAGCTGAGAAAGAAAAATAAATAATGACATGCTTCAATTAATCAATAAACATTTATTGAGAACTTAACTATGTACCAGGCACTGTGCTAAGCACTGGTGGTATAAAAAGAGGCAAAAGATAGTCCCCATCTTCAAGGAATTCACATACCAATGCTTATTACCTTATTCTGCTGTTGGAGCAAAGAGACTCTGAAGGAAATTTTGTGATGGCCATCTCGTGATCTAGCTTAAAGGAGATAAATTCACACAAATGATAGATTCTTAGATGAAACATATTTTGTAAATAGTGAAAAGGGCAGAAAGGAAGCTCTGATAAAGGGAGTGAAAGAACATTTGTGAGTGAGGCTAGATTCAGAAGAAAAGGTACCAGATTAGGATCATCTTTCTAATGTCAAACCATGACATAATGAGCTTCACTGTGGAGTGGGCCTTTTCCTGTCACATAACAATACTACTAAAATCGGTAAGTTCATGTTAGGATGTCTGATCAGTAAAGGAGATTTTTTTTTCATTCAGCTATTGAATTTTAAATTCTAATAGTGGAATATTGTTTTGATATAATGAGCACCCCATTCAAATCTTTAATTCACCAAAATGAGAGGAAAAATATTGAAAAGAAACTTGGGCCAACCTCAAAATCAGGAAGACTTGGGTTCAAGTCCTACATATGACATATTTCAGTGTTATGACCTTGGGAAAGTCATTAAATCTCCTTGATCTAAGTAACTCTAAGGGTATAAGTTACAAAGAACTTTTCTCTCTTCTTAGCGGAATAAAGTTTCATCACCCAAGGGTTCCCTCTACCAGTGAAATCAGAGTTCCAATGCTATCTCTATTTGGAATTCATGGGAATATTAAAGTACATGTGGGGGAAATGTATATCTATATTTTGTGTTCATGTATATACAGAATGTATATAATATGTGTATAATAAATATAAAATAAAATTATGTACATTTATGTATACACACATTATATATGTGTTTCTATGTGTGTGTGATCAAAATTTTAAAACAATTTAAAGTTCTAATATAAACTAATAAGAAGTTTTCATTTAAGTCTTCACCAGACTAGGAAAAAAAGAAAAAAATAGAGTAATTACTATCTTTTATGAAAAGACTCATTTAAATTGGGCTGATTTTAAATCTCATTCTATATAGTTCAGTGCACTTGCTTGTATCAACTAAAATATTACATTTTCCTTCCTGGAGGTATAATATACTTCCCCAAAAGACTACAATTTCTTTCATCTCTTCCCTGACTATTCCCCTTTTAGTCAGCTTCCAATCTTTCTTCATTTTTTTACAAACATAATTATATTTCAGTTTTAGCCTTCAGTAGCCTTATCCATTATTTCTGAAATTTGAAACTAAGTTCTTTCAGATCTTCTTATACTCAATCTATTGATTATAAATTAAATTGAAAATTATTTTCTTCTAATATAGTTTTTTTTTAAATGACATCAATTTTTTTCCTTTAGAGCAGGTATAGGTACAATGTTGGATTTTACATTATGGTAACACACATTGGGGGTAAAAAAAAAACAATTTGAAAGGTGTCCTTTAGGGTTTTCAGTTATGTTCATCTTAGCAGTACCTGTACCTATGACAAAGTGTTAGAAAGAATAATAATCTAGAGTCCACACATGTATATAAACATACATACACACATGAATATATAAATATGTGCACAGAGCACCTTTCCCAAATTCCCCCTTGCTTTCAACAAGGAGACTTTACCAAAAAACATTGTTCTCATTAAGGTGACTTGGAGTCAGGACTCATCTAATGGATTCTTATTGTGAAAAAAAAGTGTTGTAATCAATTGCAAGTGTTATATTATGATATGGCTGCTACTACATATGGAAATTGTATTGGAAGGTACCTAAGAGGTCATAGGATCATGGATTTAGAAGTACAGAGGGGACTTAAAGTTTTCTCTTAGTATACCTTATTTTACAGATGAGAAAACTGAGACTCAGATACATTAAGGGACTTGTCTAAAGTCACAAAGGGAATAAATGGTAGACCTAGGATCCAAATTCAGACCCTGTCCCCAAATTCAGCACTCTCTTAGTATATTGCTTCCAATTTTATTTTTATGAATTCACAAAACAGAAAATCAAAAATATGTTTGAAATCAGTCAAGCAATCCTATTCTATGATCTAAATGAAACCAACTGATTCAAACTGTACAACTTTTATTTACTAGTTTGTGCATGGAACAATCACAAGCTATTTTAATACCCATTATAACACAAAATATGAATTTAATCTGATTGTTGTATTAAATATATAACTTCAAACCTAGAAATTTTAGTTAAAAAGTAGTGGTTTTCTAAATTTAAAATGGAACAAGCAGGGTTCAATAGAACTTCATAAAAAAACAAAAAACAAACAAACAAAAACCTCTACAGTTATTGGTAGACCATAAACTGGATGACTCAGCAAAATATGGTGGCTTAAAAGGTATGTACCTTATAGGAATAAGGATATGATACTCCCTTTGTATTCTATGATGATTAAACTACATCTGGAGTGCAGCTAAAGTCCCAGGTTTCAGGAAGTAAAATAATAACCTAATGGCATCCAAAGAAGGTAAACTAGGGTGATGAAAATGCTTGAAATCAGCACATATGAGGATCAGTTAAAGAACAGAGAGATTCTTTCACTAGAGATGACTAAGCAGGGACATGAAAGTTGTCTTAAAATATTTGAAAAACTAAAATGTGGAAGAGGGATTGAACTGCTGTGTTTGGCCTCAGAGGACAGCACTAGCAGTATGAAAACAGTAAGGAGGAAGCAAATTTTGCCTTGATGTTTGGGGGAGGGTATATGGAAATTTCCAACAATTAAGTTATCTGAAAGTGTAGTGGGCTGCCTTGGGAGTTATTGATTTTTAGAGGATTTCCAATCAGGACTTTGAACATAGAAAGCAGTTACTTCATCATGGAAGAAAATACAACGTCTATGTAGATCAGCACTAAATTCCCACAGTCCTTCCCCTCTGTAAGTATTTGAACAAAAACTGAAGATAATTTGCCTGATTTCCCCCCTCTTTTGGTATAGGTTGGAATAGATGACCACTGAAGCCCTATCCAACTCAAATAGATACTGTGAGTCTGTAAGTTATTCAGACATATTGAGCCTTGCATGCATGGTGGAGCTCAATTAGTGTAGGAGCACAAAGCAAACATTTCTTCACACTGGGCCAAAAAATTTCTTTTTCCTCGCCTCTTCTCTGAACAGATCTGGAAAAAGTGTGCTAAAGAACAAAAGCCAATTTACGGAGAACCAGGAGTAACATCTTTAACTTGAAATTTATCTAAAACATTTTGCAACAAAAATGGAAATAAAAGTAATAAGTGGGAGTATTTTGATGGTACTACACATGTGGGCTTTTGCCCACATATATATGCATTTGATTCTTCTTCCAATGCATTAGATTTACATTGGCACTATCATAATAAAAGTTAGAAGTTGAGTGGTGTATTTTTCCTGTTGTTGCTCTGGAGAGAAGAGGATAATGTTCTTTGGAGTTGGCAATCTTTATCTTGGCAAAAAGTCACCCGTAAGGGAAGATATTGAGGTTTCTAAATTCAGTTGCTGGTCAGAAAGAAGTTAATTTTCATGAAAAAAATAGTTGAAGAAACTAGCCTTATCTAACTGCTAAGGTGCAAATATTAATGTAAAAAAAAATCTCAATAAGCATCCTCAAGTCAGGGAAAAATTTTAGCCTGTAAGCAAGTTCATCACAACAATTTTCCACAAGAACCAGTCTGAAGAGATGGCCATAAAACCTACCAATAAAAACAGATGAATAAGGATTGAGATGTTTGCTTTCAATATGTAGGATTTCAAGTATGGGATCTTAAGTGGTAATCTGCATAGTGTATTTTTTTCCCCTTTCACAATGAAATAATTGTTCTGTATGCTCTACATCTTGATTAGAAGCCCTCTGAGAAGCAAAGGTGAAAGGGCAAACCTGAGATCCATGGACCCCTAAAGTGGTCTACGGATGTATTTTGCAGTATTCTGTTAACTTGGATAAGAAAAAAATCTCCACATAGCCTTTTTTGAATAATTCAATTTGGTTAAACTTTCTCAAAATTTCTCCCTATAGTCTCAGCCCACCTAACTTTTTAAATAGGTTCTATGAAAATATAACCTTAATTGAAGCAATGTTGCAAGGGCAGCTCTTTCCATAGCAACAGTCTTATAAACAGAAGATATATTCCTGGGCAGCCAAAATGCAGACAAATTTAAAATTCTTCCAGAAACTTGAAACTTTCTTCCTAAGTAAGTAATTATGAAAAAGATTATATTATAGAATGTCATGTGGGTGTCTTGCACTGGGATGAGCTATGTTATATGGTGCTTGATTACATATGTAAACTAGTTAAGTCATAGAGACCTGACACCCTAACTCATCAGAGAGACACCCTGAGACTTTGACTTGGTGGTAGGGGGAGAACTAAAGATTCCCTCTTTATGTGAAGCATAAGAAGAAAGAATGGAGAGATCAGAGCCAAGATGGTGGAGTAAGAAGTAAATCATCTTAACTCTCATATATTTATCTCCAAACAATCATAAAATAACATCCCCGAAGATAATCTTAGAACAGCAGAACCATCAAATAGACAGGGTAAAATAATCTTTTAGCCCAAGAAACTTGGAAGATTGGCAAGAAAGGTCTGTCTCATTTGGGTAAAAGGGTAATGCAGTCCAGGACAGGAAGCACCCCAGTAAGCCAACAGCAAGCCTCACCTTAGCAAACCAGTGGGAGATCCTGAGCCCCAGTGCAGTGGAGCAGCAAATGTCAATGCTAGGACCTTCATGTGCCTCAGCATAGCCAGGAGAATGGGCAGAGTCCAGCTCTAAGAACCTCCACATGCTTCAGCATTGAGCCAGGCAAACAGGGCAACCTACAGTGGCAAGACTACCATGTACTTTGTGTAGTTGCAGGGAAATATAAACCCCCCACCCTGGCCTCAGCACACATTAGTACTAGGAACCTGGCTCAAGACCAGGTAAACTGCCAGATTCCTACAGTCTCCAGCAGTGCCAGCCACCCCCCAACCAACTCCCTCAGTGCAGCACCAGACACAACGATTCTCTGTGAGCCTCAGGGCAATGTCGCACCAGATAAATAGCCAGGGCCTACAGCCCCTGGCACAAGAAGCATGAGACAGTGCCCCTTCCATCCTGGGAGCAGAGCTCAAATTAAAAAAAAAAAGCTAAAAGGCCAAAAAAAGACGAACAGAAAACAACAAAAAAAGACACCGACCATACAAAGTTATTATGGTGACAGGGAAGATCGAGACACAGACTCAGAAGAGGAAAACATAACCAAAACACCTATGGGAAAAACCCCAAAGAAAAATGGGAAATGGTCTTAAGCCAAGAAAGACCCTAAGGAAGCTCTCAAAAAGGAGCTTAAAAATCATGTGAAAGATGTAGAAGAAAAATAGGGAAAAGAAATGAAAGTGATGCAAGAAAAAGGAGTGAATAGCTTGAAAAAAGAAAATGACTGCCTACAAGTACAATTGGCCAAATAGAAAAAGAAGTACAAAAGCTAACTGAGGAAAATAACTCCTTAAAAGTTAGAACTGGGCAAGTAGAAACTAATGATTCTATGAAATCTCAAGAATCAATCAAACAAATTCAAAAGAATGAAAAAAAATGGAAAAAATTATAAAATACCATAAGGGAAAAACAACTGACCTGGAAAATAGATCCAGGAGAGATAATGTCAGAATCATTGCACCACCTAAAAATCATAATCGAAAGGAGGTCCTGGACAGCATCAAGAAATTATAAAGGAAAACTACCCTGACATGCTGGAACCAGAGGACAAAATAGGCATTGCAAGAATCCACCAATCACCTCAGGAAAGAGATTCCCAAATAAAAACTCAATGAACATTACAGCCAAATAACAGATCACATAAAGGAAAAGAAAATAGTACAAGTGGCCAGAAATAAACAATTCAAATATTGGGAAGCCTCAATCAGGATTACATAGGACTTGGCAGCTGCGACCTTAAAGGATAGGGGATCATGGAACATGATATTCTGGAAAGAAATGAGGACTACAATCAAGAATCACCTACCCAGTTAAATTGAGCATAATATTTCATGGGGGGAAATGGTTATTCAATGAAATAAAAGGATTTCAAGTTTTCATAAGGGGAAGACCAGAATTTAACAAATGAATTGACCTCCAATATCAAGACCCAAGGGAAGCCTAAAAAATAAAGATGAGAAAAGAAAACAAATGATTCAATGGAGCTGAACTGTTTACATCCCTACATAGGAAGATGATACTTGCAATTCTTAAAAAAAATTACTACTAATAGTACAACTAGAAAAATTATGCATAGGTAGAGGGTTTAGTTATAAGGTGAATTTGAGGAAATGATATAAAAATAATTAAGAGATGAGAAAGAGGAGTACACTGGGTGCAAAGGAAAGGACAGGTAGAATGGGGTAAATTATTTCAAAAGAAGAGGTACAAAAATATATTACAGTGGAGGGAAAGATGGGAGAGTGAGCATTGGGCATTTCTTGAACCTTAATTTTGTCAGTATTGGTTCAAAGAGGGAAAAATATGCACAATCAGTTGAATACAGAAATCTGTCTTACCCAACAGGAAAGTCAAAGGAGAAGAGATTAAAGTTTTTTTTTGGTTTGGTTTGTTTTTTGGTGAGGGAGAAGGCAGATTTGGGGAGGCAGTAGGCAGAAGCAAAACACTATTAAGGAGGGAAAGGGTGAAAGAAGAAAGATGACAAACAAGAGAAAAAACTAGGATGGAGGAAATACACTGTTAGTAATCATAACTGTGAATGTGAATGGGATGTACTCTCCCATAAAATGGAAGCAGATAGCAGACTGGAACAAAAACTAGAATCCCACAATATGTTGTTTGCAAGAAACACATTTGAAGCAGAGGAGACACACACAGAGTAAAGATAAAGGGTAGAGCAGAATTTATTATGCTTCAGGTGAAGTTAAATTGCTACTCCCACAGGAGTAGCAATCCTGATCTCAGACAAAGCAAAAGCAAAAATAGACCAAATTAAAAGAGATAAGAAAGGAAACTACATCTTGCTAAAAAAATTACAGGCAATGAAGTAATAGCAATATTAACTATATATGCACCAAGTGGTATAGCATTCAAATTCATAAAAGAGAAGTTAAGTGAGTTACAGGTTTATGACCAAACAAGAGATAGAGAACATAGATAATTTTGATTATATTAAATTAAAAAGCTTTTTGCACAAACAAAACCAATGCAATCAAGATTAGAAAGAAAACTAGGAAACAATCTTTACAGCAAGTGTCTTTGTTAAAGGCCTTATTTCTCAAATATATAGAAAAATGAGTCAAATTTTTAAGAATATGAACCATTCCTCAATTGATACATGGTCAAAGGACATGAATAGGCAGTTTTCAGATGAAGAAATCAAAACTATATATGCATGAAGAAGTGCTCTAAACCACTTTTGATTAGAACAACTCCGAGGTACCACCTCACACCTATCAGATTGGCTAATATGACACAAAAGGAAAATGATAAATGTTGGAGAGAATGTGAGAAAATTGGGACACTAATGCACTGTTGGTGGAGTTGTATACTGCTTTACTGCTCTAATAATTTTGGAGAGCAATTTGGAACTATGCCCAAGTGACTATAAAGCTTTGTATATGCTTTAATCCAGCAATACCACTAGGTATGTATACCAAAGAAATCATAAAAAAGGGAAAAGGACCTACATGTGCAAAAATATTTATAACAGCTCTTTTCATGGTAGTAAAATATTGGAAATCGAGGTGATGGCCTTCAATTGGGGAATGGCTAAACAAGCTGTGGTTTATGAATGTAATGAAATGCTATGTTGCAATAAAAAATGATGAACAGACAGATTTCAGAAAAAACTGGAAGACTTGTATGAAATGATGCAAAGTGAAATGAGCAGAACCAGGAAAACATTGTACACAGTATTAGCAATATTGTGTGATGATCAACTACGAGTGACTCAGCTCTTCGCAGCAACACAATGATCCCAGACAAGTACAGAAGACTCACAAATAAAAATACTATCCACATCCAGATAAAAAATTGATGGACTCTGAGTGCAGATTGAAGCATACTTTTTTCACTTACTTTATTCTTATTCATGTTCCTTTTTCCTTTTTATCTCTTTCTCCTTTTACAATTGTGACTAATATGGAAATATGTTTTACATGATAGCACGTGTATAACCTATATCAAATTGTCTACCATTTTAAGAAGAGAGGAAGGTAGGGGAGGGAAGGATGGAGGGAGAAACATTTGGAACTCAAAATCTTGTAAAAAATGAATGCTAAAAATCATCTTGACATGTAATTGGGGAAAAATGAAATACTATTAAAAATGGCATCATCAAATGACTGGTGAACATACATGGATCACTGGGGCTAGTGAAAGTTTCTACCTCAGGAATGAAAACCAAATGTGAATAAATAAGACCTCTGTGCAAGCTGCAGAAGGTGTTTGAAGGTACACAAAGAAACTAATGACACCTTTGGGAAGAAAGATTAACTCTTTTCTGTTAAGTAATTCCCTAATTTCTAGTTTAATATACAGCTAAAAAGCAAAAGAAAATTGGTTTGCAACTGGAAGAACTTCAGAGGATATCAATTTCAACCTCTTCATTTTACAGATAAGAAACTGAGGCCCTGAGAAATTGTATGGTCATACAGGTTATGAGCATCAGAGCCAGAGTTGGTACCTAATTCCTCTGACTCAAGAATCCTGAGGACTCTCATGAGTGTAGATATTGTTTGTGCCATATAAAATAGTATATTGCCTACAAGTGGTGAAAATACACACAGGAAGAGAGTGATAGGAAAGTGTTAAATCCCAGTACAGCAATTCTATGGAAACAAGAGCATCATTCTATTCATTCCATTTAACTTAAGGATGAGGGGAATGCATCTTCAAATTAAAATATATACCTACATATGTGTTTACATAGACATGTGTATGCACACACATGTCTACATTGTTTGTGGGATGCATTTCATCAAGTCCTGGAATTTAATGCCACATGCAAAAGAAGATGCCTGAAAAGGTAAGTGTGAAGGAATTTCATTTGCAAGTCTGATTTCAAACCAAGAAAATCTACAGTTTTGGTTCAGGGATTATAAGAAAGGATTTAAAGAAGCCAATAGATATGAGCAGTTATCCAGTCTGCCACTCAGAGGTCTATTCATGTTGAAAAAGTCTCTAAGCAGACTGAAGTTGCCACACTAATGTCTATAAAAACCAATCTAAGATGGGAAAGAAGTGGAGGAAATGGGAATATTGAAAATATCTTTACTGTCTAGTTAGCTTATAGATGTTCTTTTAGGGGTATGATCACCACAATTTCTTTTTATCTGTTTCTCTATTCAATTTTATGAAACTCTTTTTTGGTCTTCTTTGGGTGGCAAGATAATTGTTGCAGTTATCTCATTTGATAACATAAGTCTTTCATCCTTGGGATGGGAGGGAGGTAATAATACATTTCTTATTCAATTATTCTTTAGTCAATCTGTATGGCCGTGTGGTAGGAAATGGAAGAGCTTTCAGCATCTATCTCCTTTGTGAAAATACTTGCACCTAGAGTTTAAACTAATAATGTGAACATTTACAACTACCAATTTCAGTATTTAGGATAGCATTCATGGTATGTAAATCTAAATAGTATAAATAACATGATGTGTGTTCTCAAAATGACTTTGCATTTCATGATGTGAAAATCGTACAAGAAGCAATAGAGACAAATTCAGATGAGTGAAAGGGTGAACCAGTTGCTATAAGGGCTTGAGAGGTGAAATCACAAATCTAGAAGAGTCTTTAGGGATTTTCTAGTCTAATTCATGAAAAATGGAATACTCTGATCTTTCCGTTCCTCATCATAGGCCTCAACCGGGTTGTTTGCTATACACTGTGTGTTAAAATTAATTATCTGAAATGGAAAACAAACAAAGTACAAAATTTATGAATAAATAATGATTTAATAGTAATGATGGATGGGTTACCATTAAATCAAGTCAATTAATTCCTCAGTAATTAGTGACAAAGGAATGATTTACAAAGTTTATTTTTATAATAGAAAAGAGGAGGGGGCATTATAGCAATCTTTGGAAATATTTTTATATATAATTCAATTGGACAAGACAGTCCATCTAATCAGTTAACTTCTACCAGGCTTTCTTAACCCAAATTCATACTGTTGGCAGCAATTAGCTGTCAAAATGAGATTTTTAGGAATCTCTGCCCTGCTGTCAGGAAAAGAGGCACTTAACCTTAGAACTGGGAGTCGATCCCCTTTCTCCATGCCAGAAAAGGGAACTTAGCCTTTAAAAAGAGTTTTATAATCCTATGATTATTTCATTTTTGCAAAGATATTTATCTTACTCTAAATTATCTGCTACTGAATGATAAAGTCTTATCAATCTATCTATTAACTAAAGCTACAGGTAACCTAGACTTAAGAGCATAGATATGTTAGTTTGGCTTAGCTATTAGGGCTAACTTTTCTTAAAGAAGGAAGCTTAATCCTACAATCAAACCAAAAAAATAAATAAAAGTAATCAATACTAGCTGATTTAAAGGATATTCCCTGTAAAAGAAGATGGCACCAGGATTATTCTTATCTCTTTCAATGGGGGAACATGGTGTGACTTGCAAAGGAAATTTCATGCATTACATTTCCCTCCTTAGGGATTTTCCACATTAGGAATAAGTCCTTATTGCTTCAAGCTATTTTCAGCTTGGCTTATATCAGAGCAAACATTTCTTTTGGAAGAGACTAGACCAATAGTTGTGGGTATGGACTATGATGGTTTATAGCATAGAAAACAAAACTTAGCCCTTAATTATGTGTAATGTGTTATTTAATGTTTTTTTCTTACATATGAATCTTGTTTCCCTAACCCTATTTATGAGCTTCTTGAAGGTGGGGAGCATACTACATATTTCTCTTTTTATACCTCCATTGCTAGCATAGAATTGAGCTCAAAGTCATTCATTGGTTTTAGTTTCCCATGTCTCTATTGTTTTTTATAATTGCCTAAATCCACTTCAGATTGGTTACCCTGGATGAAATGTAGAATTTCAATAGATTGGCAAAACCATAATAATTAATTTGGTAATAAAAATGAATACAATTGACAACATGATTAGCAAATGTTCTCATGCTAATTATGATGAAAACAGTGAACTCAAATCTATTTTTGCTTCAACTCTGAGCACAGCTCTCCTACTTTTAAAAAGATAGTGTATAATCTTAAAATAATCATGATTCAATAAATTCATAGGTCAGCTTGAGCAACTTTCAAGTTAAAAAAAAAAATGAAGAGTTTTAAAGACAATTATAAACAATCAGGGCCTATATGAAAGATGCCCTAAAACATTAATAATAGGAAAAATGCAAAAAAATGCAAATAAGTCTGAGGCTACATTTCATATCCTTCAAAGTGGCAAAGATGAGAAAAGATGGAAGTGCTCAATGTTGAAGGGACTTTAAGAAGACAGGCATGCTAATATGTTGTTGGTAGAGCTGTGAATTAGTCCAACTGTTCTTGAAAAAGTTATTTGGGATTATTTGAGAAAAGCCCTAAACTATTCATATACTTTGTCTTGGTGATGGAGGTGAAATATAGAAATAAAAATTTCATATATAGCAAAATAATCAGAGAAAAACTTTTTTTATGGCTGCAAAAAAAAAAAGGAACTGAAATGAATGCTCTTTGATTGGCCAAGAGCTGGATATGTTTTGGCAAATAAATTTAATGGAATATTATTGAGACATAGGGCAAATTCAGAGCAACATGGAAAGATATATATGAAATTAGGGAGAATGAAATCAATAGAACCAGAAGAACAAAATGTGTAATAGCAACCACCATGTATGTGAAAACAACATTTAAAAGGCATTATATTGAATATTAGTCCTGAAGAATTGATTATATATACATATACATGTATATGAGCTAGAAGGTATATAGATATGGATTGTGACATATACAGTGAGATAAAGTCACAGTGGCTGTAGATTTTGCTTAAATGTTTCCATTTTGTTTGGCACAAAGCAGGGTTCGATGTGGAGAGAATGGTCAGATTTTAGGGGAAAACAAAAGCTATTGACATATATATATATACACATATACATATACATTTTTAAATTGCATTGTTGAATTGCATTCTCTATATTTAAGTATATTGTCAGAAATTAGCCACCTTGAGGCAACTAGGTGGCACAGTGGATAGAGCACTGGCCCTGAAGTTAGGAGGACCTGAGTTCTAATTCTCCCTCAGACCAAACACTTAACACTTACTAGCTGTGTAACCCTGGTCAAGTCACTTAAACCTAATTGCCTAAAAAAAAAAAAAAATTTAGCCACCTGCCTTACAGAACTAGAAACACAGAGAAATGACCTCGTTATACTTTCTCAATTCCTTCATTATGGTTTCAGAACACTGAAGAGAAGTTACAAAGTTATTTTATCATCACCCCCATTCTGTGCTGTTGCCTTCTTAGAAATATCTATGATCAGGGGCTAAGCCAAGATGGCAGAGTAAAAGCAGGAACTTGCTTGAATTCTCCCCAAACCCCTCCAAATACTTGCAAAAAAATGACTCTAAACAAATTCTAGATCAGCAGAATCCACAAAAAGACAGAATGAAACTCATTTCCAGACCAAGACAAGATTTCCAGCCCAAGATGATTGATAGAAAGGGTCTGTTGTACCAGCCTGGGAGAGGAGCAGAGTTCAGCATGGGCCACACAGGCAAAGACAGGGCCCCAAGTGAACCTGGATCAGGCATCAGGGCACTGAATCACAGGGCAGCTGTGGCAGTTTCCAGACTTTTCAACCCACAAACACCAAAGACAACTTAGAAGGTCAGTAGGAAAGGTCTGTTGGTCCTGGGTGAGAAAGGAGAGTGGTCCAGCCCTGGCCCTAGCAGAGCCCTAGAGAAGTGACCACAGTAGCAGCTGCTGCTTCTGGAGCTCTCTGCCCACAGATGGTGGGGGGATCAAGCAGCTAATCAGAGGGGCATTACAGGGATCTCTATGCTGGCACTGAGGCAGGATTCTCTTGCTTTGCCCAAGTTTGGATCTGGGTCACAGTCCTGCGTGGCAGTCCTGGGTTGAGGAGGAACATTGGCATAGCATAACTTGTGGTAACAATACTGAGGGAACCTTCCTCATAGTTCCAGGATGGAAAAGAGTGCTTGTGGTCACTGATAGACCAAAGCACAAACCAGGAGAGTAGTAAACATCTCTCCTTAGATCATATCACCTTGGAAGAACTAAAAACTTACAGGTCCCTGGAAGTATCTCTGAAAACAGCTGCACAAAACTCTTGAAGCTTAGAACAGTACACCCATAACTGTCTGGGAAAATGAGAATGAGGAAAAAAAAAACACTCAGACTATAGAATTTTACTTTAGTGACAAGGAAGATCAAACCATGCAATCAGAAGAAGACAACAAAGTCAAAGTTCCTAAATCCAAAGACTCCAAAAAAAAAATATGAATTGGTCTCAGGGCATGGAAGGACTCAAAAAGGATTTTGAAAAGCAAGTTAGAGAAGTAGAGAAAAAGTTAGGAAGATAAATGAGAGTGATACAAGAAAATCATGAAAGGAAAAGTCAATAGCTTGGTAGATGAGACCCAAAAAATACTGAAGGAAAGAACACCTTAAGAAATAGACTAACCCAAATAGCAAAAGAGGTCCAAAAAGCCAATGAGAAGAAGAATGCCTTAAAAAGCAGAATTGGCCAAATGGAAAAGGAGGTCCAAAAACTCACTGAAGAAAATAATTCCTTAAAAATTAGAATGGAAAAAATGGAAGCTAATGACTCTGAGAAATCAAGAAATTTTAAGACAAAATCAAAAGAATTTAAAAAATAGAAAACAATGGGAAATATCTTATTGGGGAAAAAAACTGACCTGGAAAATAGATCCAGGAGAGATAACTTAAAAATTATCAGACTACCTCAAAGCCATGATCAAAAAAAGAGCCTAGACATCATCTTTCAAGGAATTATAAAGAAAAACTACCTTGATATTCTGGAAGCAGAAGGTAAAATAGAAATTAAAAGTATCCAACAATCACTTCCTGAAAGAGATCCCAAAAGTAAAACTCCTAGGAATATTAGAGCCAAATTCCAGAGATCCCAGTCAAGGAGAAAATGTCACAAGTAGCCAGGAAAAAAAACAAAACAAAACAAAACAAAACAATTCCAGTATTGTGAAAACACAATCAGAATAACAAAAGATTTAGCAGCTTCTATTTAAAGGATCAGAGGGCTTGGAATACAATATTCTGGATGTCAGAGGAGCTAGGATTAACACCAAGAATCACCTACCCAGCAAAACTGAGTATAATCTATGAAGAGGAAAAATTGACATTCAGTGATGAAGAATTTAATGCATTCTTGAGAAGCCAGAGCTAAATAGAAAAATTAACTTTCAAATATAAGACTTTCAATTAACTTTCAAATATAAGAGAAGCATAAAAAGGTAAACAGGATAGAGAAATCACAAGGGGCTTATTAAAATTGAACTGTTTACATTCCTACATGGAAAGATGACATTTGTAACTCAAGAGACCTTTCTCATTATTAGGGTAGATAGAGGGAATATATGTATAGACAGAGGGCACAAATTTAGTCTAATATGATGGGGTGATATCTAAAAAATAAATTAAGTGGTGAGAGAAGAATGTACTAGGAGAAGGAGAAAAGGAGAGGTAAAATGGGATAAATGACCTCACATAAAAGAGGCAAGAAAAAGCTTTTACAATGTAGGGGAAAAGGGGAGGTGGGAGGTGAGAGGGAACTTAAATCTCATTGGATTTGGCTTAAAGAGGCAATAATATACACACTCAATTGAGTATGGAAATCTATCTTATCCTACAGGAAAGTAAGGGAGAAGGTGATAAGAGAGGGTGGGGTGATAGAAGGAAGGGAAGATTGGGGGAGGGTGTAATCAGAAGCAAATACTTTTGAAGAGGCACTGGGTCAAAGGAGAGAATAGAGTAAACAGGGGGTGGGGTAGGATGGCTGGAAATATAGTTAGTCTTTCACAACATGACTATTGTTGAAGTGTTTTGCATGACTACACATGTATAACCTATATCAAATGGCTTGCCTTCTCAATGAGGATGGTGGGGAGGAAGGAAGGGAGAGAATTTGGAACTCAGAGTTTTAAAGACAAATGTTAAAAATCATTTTTAACATGCAACTGGGAAATAAGATATACAGGCAATGGAGTATGGAAATCTATCTTACCCTGTAGGAAAATAGAAGGGGAAGGGGATAAAAGAAGGGGGTGGGTGATAGAAGAGAGGGCTGATTGGGGGAAGGAGTATTCAGAATGCACACCATCATGAGGTGGGGGAAGGAGAGAGAGGGAGATGACTTAGAAGTCAAAATCTTGTGGAAATGAATGTTGAAAACTAAAAATAAATAAATTAATTTTAAAAAAGAAAGAAATATCTGTGATCAAGAGATAAACCTAGTTTCCAATTTATTCAATCACTTTAATGGGTTTTCCTTGGGCTGTATATTGAAAATCCAAAAGCCATCAGCTTCACATGGGTTGTCAATCAGTGCCCTGAAGAAACAGGTTTGAAGACTCCTCAAGATCTTCAATACTTACCATGGGGCATATGCCACCTGAGCAACCTGTTGTGTCTATTTCTTCCATCAAAACAAAGATTTAATGTGTAGATTTATACAAGAAGCACTTTCTCTCCTTTTTTTCTTCACAATACTGATACTTGGAAGGAAAATATGAACTTGTCCAATGCCTGAGACTGTCAAATATTTGACATTTACAACTAAATTTGGGCCTTCTCAGTTCTTAAAATTCCATACAATGATGGAGAATACTTACCAAAGTATCATCAACTGAAACTTTTTTACTTACCAGTTGACACATTCCAATTAAATTTTCATTTTAAAAGGTGTTTAGGACTCTTAAGTGTGTCTGCCTTTAGCTTTGCCTGAGGCAAGTTGTATTTTTGTTGATACACTGAGCATTGTTCTTTCCCTGTCTATTCCTCACAGGTAAGTTATTAAGGTGCCTCTTTCAGTTCAAAGTTTTGCTTTTTTTTTTCTTTTCCTTTGTTTAAAATATAGGCCCTTGCAGGCTAGTATATTCTGTGAATCAAGATGAAGTAGTATTCCTTTCAGGCACAGTTTCAAATGGGCATAAGTAACTATATTTAATTTTTTTTCCCATGCAACACAGTAAATCAGTCAAGTTAAATACCGGATGACCATTTGTTTAGGCATATTTTAAAGGATGCTTTTTCTTGTACAAATATGGATTAAACTAGATGGCCTCTAAGGTCCTTCTTACTTCTGAGATTCTGTGATTCTGTGAAATACTATCTGGGGCAGTTTATATGAGTAATTTTCTTCTTTAGGCTATACCTATGTCCCATTAAACCTGAGGAAAAAAAATTATACCCCTTACTTAAGTGAAATAGTAATTTTCTACCAAACACATACTTATTAACTCATATTCTCATCCCCTTTCCCTCTCCTTTTCTCTTCTCCTCATCTCCCTCCTTCCCTTTCCCCTTTTTTTTCCACTTGCCCCTTCTCAATCATTTCACTATCAATGATGTTCTAAGATATTCTATCTATCTGTCTATCTGTTCATGTATCATCTACAGCCTCTTCACTTTAATAGTTCACTCTGTCCTTGACCTCTTATCATTGAATTTGACTCTTCTCCACAGCATTTTCCTCTATTTGGTTCCTCTCAAAAATCTCCTTTTTAAAGAAGCTTTGCCAAGAAAACCCCAAATGGGGTTATGGAAAATTGGATATGACCAAAAAACAACTCAGCAACAACCAGGCCAGCCATGTTTTCATTTCTCTCAGGACCCTGCTTATGACTCTCAGGACTTTAGTCACCATGCTGACTTGAAAGTATCCTTTCCTTCCTCCTCCCCTTTTTAATTTTTCTTTTGTGTGTTCCATCATTGAAATATAAACTCCTAGAAGGCAAAGAGTATCTTTCTTTCTTTTTTGCTTTTTTTTTTCTGCACTTAGCATAGTAGTAACAAAACACTTCCTAATTCTCTTTCTCCACATATATAATACATGCAGATATATAAAATATACACATGTATAGTATAAATAATGTTTTGATGTGACCTTTAACTATGAAGAGATTCCTAAGTTGTGAAATTGTTTTTTTTTTCATCCAAATAGTAAATATAGTGTGATTTACATAGGTGAAACTTCTCAGTGTTGTTTTGTTTTCCTTCATGAATTTCCCATTTTCAGCATCAATAACTTGTTTAAATAGACTATATTGGACTTGTTTTAATTGTGTACCGTATTTTCATTTTCTTCCATTTTTAGTTTTTTATTGTTTTGTACTAATTCTGATCTTGGTTCAAGCAAGTTAACTCTGATTTGGAAACAGAGGAACTGGGTTTAAATCTTAACTTGGGTCTTACTATATGAACTTGGGCAAGGTCACAAATAAAGATGATGTTTAAACTAATGTTTCAGTCCTCCATCCAGAGATTCTAGAAGTTTTAGGAAAATTCAATTTCTAGATATTGAAATTCAGTGACCCTACTTCTTTTCACCCACTGTACAAATGGACTAAGCTTGAAACAAGAACATCTCTCTGTGTGGAATACTTTTTGTGTTCACAAGAATTGGTCTACAATATGAATCTATAGTTTATATTTTAATAAACTGAGACCATTAACAAAATAATTTTTCAGAGTCACTAAGCAGAATTCTAAACTCTATTCTGATCTATGGTTTTCTAAGTGTACTAGCAGAGAAAACTATCCATATTATCAAGGTTTAACATTTTGCTGGTGATTCTTTTTTTTTTCTTTCATTTGATTTTTATTTTATTTTTTCTCCATTGCATATAAACAAAAATCTTAACTTTTTTTTAAATGTTGTGTTCCACATTCTCTCCCTCCCTCCCCTTTTTCCAACCTCTTTGAGAAAGGAAGCTATTTGATATCAAGTATGTATATGCAATCAAGCAAACCATTGCCATATTAGCCATGGTGCAAAAGGGAAAAAAAAAGACCAAAAAAACCCCAAGAATAATAAAGTTTAAAAAATGCTTCAATCTGCACCACATGCTATCAAAACTTTGTCTGGAGGTAGATAGCAATTTTCATCACAAATATTTCAGAATTATTTTGGATCATTGTATTGCTGAGAATAGCTAAGTCATTCACAGTTTTTCATAGAACAATATTGCTGTTACTGTGTACAGTGTTCTCCTGGTTCTGATCATTTCACTTTGAAAGCATTTTCTCATTATTTCTTACAGCACAACAGTATTCCATCAAAAAGTGTACCACAACTTCTTCAGTCATTTCCCAATTGATGGGCATCCTCTCAATTTCCAAATCTTTAGCATGACAAAAGGAGCTGCTATAAATATTTTTTGTACTTGTAGGTCCTTTTTCATTAGTGTATGCACAGTTTTATAGCACTTTAGCCAAAGTTCTAAATAACTTTTTAGAATGGTTGGGTCGGTTTACATCCCCACTGATAGTGAATTAGTGTCCTTATTTTTCCACACTCTCTTCAACATTTGTAATTTTCCTTTTCGGTTGTCTTAGCCAGTGTGATAGATGTAGGATGGTAACTCAGAGTTCTTTTAATTTACATTTCCCTAATCAATAGTCATTTAGAACATTTTATCATATAACTATAAGATAGCTTTGATTTCTTTTTCTGAAAACTGTTTGTTCATTTCCTTTGACTATCAATTGGGGAATGATTCATATTCACATAAATTTACCTCAGTTCTCTATATATTTAAGAAATGAGTCATTTATCAGAGATGCTATTATTTTCCCCAGTTTTCTGCTTCCCTTCAAATTGTGGATACATTGGTTTTGTTTGTATAAAACCTTTTTAATTTGCTATAAACAAAATGATTCACTTTACATCCCATAATGCTTTCAATCTATTCTTTGTTCATAAATTCATCCTTTATCCATAAATAAGAGAGAAAATATTCCATGCTCCCCTAATTCACTTATCAACCTTAATGTCTAAATCATATACTCATTTTGACTTTATCTCAGTATAGAGTGTGAGATATTGGTCTAATTTATGCCAAACTGCCTTCCTGTTTCCTAGCATTTTTTGTCAAATACTGATATTTTGTCCTAAAGTCTTTGATCTCTGGGTTTAACAGATATTAGATTACTAGGGACATTTACTACTTTGTACTGTGTACCTGATGTATTCTACTGATCCATCACTCTATTTCTTAGCCATTACCAGATTGTTTTGATAATTACCACTTTGTAATACAGTTTGAGAGCTGGTATTGCTAAACTACCTTCCTTCACATTATTTTTTTTTCCATTAATTCCCTTGATATCTTGAACTTTTGTTCTTCCAAATGATTTTTTTATGATTTTTTCTAGCTCTATAAAATATTTTCTCAGCAATTTGATTGGCATGGCACTGAATAAGTAAATTAATTTAAGTTGAATTTTCATTTTTTTATTATGTTGACTCTGTCTACCCATGAGGAATTAATAATTTTTTGACTTCTTTATATCTGATTTTATTTTTGTGAAAAGTGTTTTGTAATTGTGTCCATATAGTTTCTGGGTTTGTCTTGGCAGGTAGATGCCTCAGAATTTTGTGTTGTCTATACTTATTTTAAATAGAATTTCTCTACCTCTTCCTTTTTTTCATACTTTCTTTGGACTTTATTGGCAATATATAGAAAAACTGATGATTTATGTGGGTTTATTTTATATCTTTCAATTTTGCTGAACTTGATAATTATTTTAGCTAGTTTTTAGTTGATTATCCAGGATTCTTTAAGTGTAATATCATATCATCTGCAAAGAGTGATAGTTTTGTTTCCTCAAAGCCTCTTCTTATTCCTTTAATTTTTTGTTTGCTCTTATTGTTATAGTTAGCATTTCTAGAACAATAGTGAATAATAATGGTGATGATAAGCAGCTTTGCTTCACTCCTGATCTTATAGGGAATACTTCTGGCTTATCTTTGTTGGTTTTGTTATTGACAAGGTCAATTATGCTGATAGTTTTCCTAATGTTGAACCAGACCTGCATTCCTGGTATAAATTTTATGCCATCATAGTGTATGATCTTTGTGATACATTGTTGTCATCTCCTTGTTAGTATTTTACTTAAAAAAATTTTGCATCAATATTCATTAGAGAAATTAGCTCATAGTTTTCTTTCTCTGTCTTTGTTCTTCTTGGTTTAACACCATATTTATATTGTAAAAGGAATTTAGTAAAACTCTTTCTTTGCCTATTTTCTCAAATAGTTTATATAGTATTTGAATAAATTATTCTTTAAATGGTTGATAGAATTTACTTGTGAATATCTGGTCCTGGGGATTTAGTCTTAGGGATCCCATTAATGACTTTGTTTCAATTTCTTTTTCTCAGATAGTGTTACTTAAGTATTTTATTTCCTCTTCTGTAATCTGGGCAAACATATACATATATATGTATTTATATGTATGTATATATGTATATATGTATGTGTGTAAATATAAACATGTATATATATATGTGTGTGTGTGTGTGTGTATATATATATATATATATGTAAATATTTATCCACTTCACTTAGACTGTCAGATTTATGGCCATATAATTGAACAAAGAGCTCCAAATAATTGCTTTAAATTTCATATTCATTGTTGGCGAATTCACCTTTTTTATTTTTGATACTAGTAATTTAGTTTTTTTCTTTCTTTTTTAAATGAAATTAACCAGTAATTTATTTAACCACCTCCTAGTTTTATTTCTTAGGTTAATGATTATCTTACTTTCACTTTTATTATTCTGTCCTTTGAGTTTCAGAATTTCCAATTTGATTTTTACTTAGATATTTTAATTTGTTCTATTTTTAGTTTTTGTTTTGGTTTTTGTTTTTAAGTTGCATGTCCAATGCTCTTTTTCTATTTTATTGATAATAAGCATTTGGAACTGTAAATTTTCTCTTAGGTACTGCTTTGACTGTATCCCATATGTTTTGGTATTATGGTATTATGTTTATTTAATGGTTAGATTTATCTATTATTAGATAAATCATTTTATTAGATAACCATATCTAGTATTTGGTATTATGTTTATTTAATGGTTAAATTTATCTATTATTAGATAAATCATTTTATTAGATAACCATATCTAGTATTTGGTATTATGTTTATTTAATGGTTAGATATATCTAATTCTAAGATGGGAATGCTGAACCTTCTTCTAAGTATAGTTTTACTGTCTATTTCCTCCTGCAACTTATTTGACTTTTCCTTTAAGCATTTGGATGTTATACCATTTGTTACATACATGTTTAGTATTGATATTACTTTGTTATCTGTGGTACTTTTTACCAAAATGTAGTTTCCCTGCTTATCTCTTTTAATTAGGTCTATTTTCCTTTAGTTTTGTTTGAGATCATGATTGCTACCCCATTTTTTTGTTTGTTTGTTTGGTTGGTTTGTTTTTGTTTGTTTTTTTTTTTTGTTGTTTTAAATTCAGCAGAAACATAATAGGTTTTGCTTCAGCTCCTTATTTCTTTAGGTGTGTGTCTCCCTCTTTCAAGTGTGTTCCTTATAAACAACATATTCTTGGATTCTGTTTTTTAATCCATTCTGCTATCTGCTTTTGTTTTATGAGTGAGTTCCTCCCTTTCACATTAACAATTGTAATTATTAATAGTGAATTTCCCTTCGTTCTATTTTTCTCTATTTATCCTTCTCTCTCTTTCTCTCTCTTTCTCTCTCTCATCCCTCTTCAAAAGTCTGTTTTGCTTCTAACCACTGCTCTCTTAATCTACTTTCCCTTCTATCAACACTCCCTCTCTTCTGATGATGGTAAAATTCAAGCATCACTTGCCACTTCCCCCACCCCCATTTTCTCCTTCATTGTAAAAGCTATTCCTTTCATGTCTCTCTTATCAGGACTGTTTTCACCATTCTTCCTCTCCCTTCCTTCTCTTCTCTTCTCAGTGTATTCCTCTTTCACACTTCATATTTTTTTTTCAAATCATCCCTTCACAGTCATTTTATACCCATACCTTCTGTCTATTTAAACTCCTCTGAACTGCCTAATGATGATACAGATTCTTAGGAGTTACAATCATCATCTTCCCATGTAGGATTGTAAACACTTTAACATGATTCCCTTATGATTTCTCTGTATTCATTACCTTTTAATGCTTTTTCTTGAGTCTTGTGTTTGAAAGTCAAATTTTTTATTTAGCTCGGGCCTATTTTTTAAAATCAGGAATGCTTGAAAATTCTTTTTCCTTTCATATCTATTTGCCCCGCAACGATTATATTCAGTTTTGCTGGATAGGTGATTCTTAGTTGTAACCCCATCTGCTTTTCCTTCTGAAATATCACCTTCTAAGCCCTCTACTCCTTTAATGTGGAAGCTGCTAAACCTTGTGTGATCTTGACAGTGGCTCCACAATAATTTGAATCTTTTTTTTTCTGGCTGATTGCAATATTTTCTGCTTGACCTGTGACTTCTGGAATTTGAATATAATATTCTTGAGAGTTTTCATTTTGGGATCTCTTTCAGGAGGTGATTGGTAGATTCTTTCAATATCTATTTAACTCTCTGGTTCTGCCATATCAAGGCAATCTTCCTTGATAATTTGTTTCTAATTATGATGTCTGAGCTTTTTTTTTTTTAATCATAGCTTTCAGGTAGTCCAACAATTTTTAAATTATCTTTCCTCAGTCTATTTTTAGGTCAGTTGTTTTCCTAATGATATTTTTCACATTTTCTTCTATTTTTTTTCATTCTTTTGCTTTTATTTTATTGTTTCTTGATGTCTCATGGAATCATTAGCTTACACTTGGTTGATTCTAATTTTTAAAGGAGTTATTTTATTCAGTAAGCTTTTGTATCCCCCTGCCCCCACATTTGGCCAATTCTGCTTTTTAAGGAATTCACTTCAGTATATTTTTGCACCTCTTTTTCGCAGATATTCATCATTCTCATTCCTTTTCTCAATTTTTCACTTTACTTCTCTTACTTTATTTTTAAAATCCTTTTTGAGATCTCTCAGGAATTCTTGTTGAGTTTGTATCCAATTCACATTTTTTGAAGCTATGTTTGTAGCTGGTTTGACATCATTGTCTTCTGGATTTGTGTCCTGATCTTTCCGGTCACCATAGTAACTCATTATGGTTATGTTGTTTTTTTTTTTAATTGTCTGCTCATTTTCCATCCTATTTCTTAAATTTTAACTTTATGTTAAAGTTGGGCTTTACTCCTGGGATGGTGGCGACACTGTCCCAAGCTTTGGGTGTTTCTTGCTGCTATTTTCAGAACTAGCTCTGGGATTTGTACCAAAGAAGTATGACCTAAGGAGAAGTGTGGTTATTGCTCTTCTGGTCTGTGCTCTGGTCTTCCCCCAGAAAGGGACCTTGTTCTCTTGTAACCACCAATGTTTTTACTCCTTCTTGCCCTGGATTGTAAACAGGCTCCCCTCTTCCATACATTGCTCTCCTGCAACTTCAATTGCTAATGTTTGCCTCTATCTTGGAATTGAGACTAGGTCCTTACTCCCTAGTGAGTGACCAGAAGCACTCCTTTCCACCCTGGAATCACAACCTGCACTCCTGCTCCTCTCTGCTTCAAGTGCTATCATTCCTCTTGGCCCTGGGGCTGTGACCCAGGACTGCTTATGGGCAATGCAACAATATCCTGCACTCAGTGTCAATGAAGAGTTTCGGGCAATCTCCTTCTGACCAGTTGTCTGACACCACACACACACACCATCTTTGAGCTGAGAGCTTCAGAAGCTGTTGCTGCTACCACCAAGGGAGCTGCCCCCAAGACAAAAACTTTGCTGGGGGGATGGTGGGGGTGGGGCCACTACCATCCCAGTGAGACATACCTTCCTGCCAACCTCCTAAGTGGTCCTGAGCTGGAAAAGTATTTCACCTGAACTTGTGTAGGTTCTGATGCTACAGAATTCTATGTTAGTAATTATTTGGAGGGAATTTGGGAGAGCTCAGCTGAGTGGTTCTCTACTCTGCCATCTTCATTCCACCTCCCCCCAATGATTCTTTAAAAAAAGAAAAAAAACACACTATAACATTCTTAACATTCATTTTCACATATACCCTCCATGAACATTTGGGTGATTTTACCAGCTGGGAAGCCATTTCATTTTCTTCACATTTACAAATTCTAGAAAAATAACTCTTTTTTTTCAAGAGTTGTATTTCTTATGTGAAAATACTCTGTTTAATGTATTTGCATAACTTATCAGAGGCTGATCATTCCAAATGAAATGCCTCAGCACAAAGGATGCAATTTGACTAGGTGAATTTGCCAGGGAATTACTATTATTAAGATCACATCATAATACATATTTTCACAAGATTTTTCATTTGAAAGTGGGAAGAGTATTCTTTGTAGAAGAAAAGATAAAGAAATAACATGGGTACCATTATTATTGGTGACAATATTTGAGCTTCCATACCAATGATTACAGAATTATGGGTTGAATATAAGCTACGTTCTCCACCCTCAAGTAAGAGGCAACATGGTATAGTGAACAGAGAACTGGCTTAAGACACCACTGAAATCACAGGTACTGTCTATTTTCTCTTCCCTTCCAAATTTCCTTCTCTGAGTACAACCCTACAATAATAGGTGGCTTTATCAGGGCTCAGAAGTATAGATTGACGAGAAAACACAAACTGGTTAGACTATGTTCAAACTTCATCAGGTCAAATTTATGTTCAGACTCAAACCTGATAGAAATATTTGCCTGGCTATAAACTTCAAGTAACTCTCAGAATCACTGAATCTCAGAGTTGGAAGGAAGGGCCCCCAAAAGCCATGTAATCTAACTTGTACCTTGACAATATTTCCTGGTACAACATACTTGACAAGTGGAAGACCTGTATGTGTCTACCTCTAGACACTGGCCTGTTCTGCTTTTGGAATTATCTAATCATTAGAACATGTTCCCTTACAGTGTGTCTAAATATACTTGCTCGCAACTTGTCTCTTTTGTGCCTAGTTCTACCCTCTGGGGCTGATTAAAACATGTCTAATCCATTTTCTACATGTAAGATCCTTCAAAAACTTGAAGGTGGAAGTAATGTGCTTTCATCCACTCCTTCCTGCATATTTTCTCTTTTCCAAGCTGAGCAACCAATTCCAAATCTTCTTAAATAGGCAAGAATCTGCCTTTGATGGTATAGGGTGAGTTTTTCATCACCCAAATCCTATGCAGCTGCTTTCTTAGAAATACCTGCATACTCCAAATAAGCCTGGTTTCCACTGTATTCATTTACTTCAATGGTCATATCTATAGTACTTACCAACTGTGGACATATCATTTATAATTGATACTACACAGATCTGTATAGAGGAGATGCCTTGGTAGCATTATTTGTCATTCTTCATACATTCTGCATGTACAGTGGGTAAATGAGTTTAAATTTTCTATGTGGTGCATCAGTATCTCTCTCAAATGCATTAACAAATTATTGTTGTGTCATTCAGACTGTCATTCTTATTGCTCAAGTGTGGGAGTGAAAAATGAAAGAAATTCTGGTTAAAACAGTCCCAATTCTTCCATTTTTATATTATGTGGATAATGAAGGTATAATCTTCTATTATTAGTGCCCTTCCTTCTCTTGTACCACACAACTATCAATCAACACTCATATTGTCTCTATTTTCCCCATACTAGTTTGTGTCCAACTCTCTTCTTGATTAGGATTTATTTGAAAATTTGAGACAGCACCATAGTCTTGCTTATAGGTGAAGAAAAAGTGGCAACAGGAGTTTACACAAAGTTATAGATTAAACAATTTGCCCTTTAATAATATTATTTTTAATGAAAAGTTGAACCCTATCTACTTAATTAAACATAACTTGGATCAAATCTGTTCTTTTTTCTGTATATTGTTCCTCCCAGATGATTTGGAGGGCCACAACTATTTCAGAGACATTGTCCTTTACAGATTTCACTCATTTTTCAGGTGAACACCTTTGCCAGAGATCCTTGACTTGAAAAATGATTAAAATGAAAATGTGCCCAAGGAGCCTTGCAGAGTGTGCTGCGTACAGACAGGGCAAGATGCATGCTCCTCAGCCTGGAAAGCTGGTAAAATTCTCTTCCCAGGAATTTCAAGAATTAGCATAGGCCTTAGGCAACCAATGAATGTTCCTCTTCCCATCTTTATTTTTTAAATAAAAAAAAATGAGATTAAATCATGTGCCTATATACCTCTGAGGATTTTGTTGTTGTTACACTGCATTGCTTTTATAATCAGAGGCTAATGTTTTCCCCTCTAACATATCTAGGGTGCAATATGGTACTAATGAAACTATACTTATCTCTTTTCAAATGATTTTTTTCCTCTAGACTCACTGAATCATAGTTATTTTCTCTTAACTTTGACTAAACCCTGTGATATTTGCAATACCCTTCAAGTGTGCCTGGAAATCAAACTTTTTTAAACTTTTCACGCATTCATGGATTTCAGAGAATTTAACTGATGTGTTTGTTTTGTTTTGTTTTTTGATACCTCCAATATCCCTATAATTTTTTTCAGCCTTCCTTTGCTACACCAAACTTAAGCCATGTCCCTCCTCCGTAACTCACCCTCTTCTTCCTATTCTCTCCACTCTACCCCACCACCCTGCCATATACATGCCAAGAACTTTACCAAAAGATTTTTTTTTAACCCAGAGTAAGCACCATACCAGGGCAAGCACCAGAAATCATACCCTCAGTTTGGTCAGCACACATGGATACCTTTTAAGGACACTTAAGAGAAGATCACTGTGGGATAAAGTCACATTTATGTGTTGCATATGCATGTTGAAATGTATGTGCCAGCTCTCCTTCTGAAAGCTTCTGATTTTAATAAATCATTCCTTCTAACTAGATGGTAAGCATAATTATTTCTACATTGGTGTTGGAGTTTACTGTGAGTGTTTTCAATGTATCCTAAATTCAGTGCTTTCTATGTTTTCTTTCCATCCTGGATTAAAGCACCAGTCATCTACTCTGAATTAGGAATTTGCTCCTATCAAATCAAGTCAACAAGAATTTATTAAGCTCTAACTATGTGTCAGACGAATTAAATGATCACCCACTACCATAATCCTGTATTACCAACTATTGAAGTACTAGCAACTCAGAAATAATCAATAATTTCTATCATACTAATCAATTACATACTTCTCTATTCAATGATCACTTCCACTGATTTGAATGTCTCTACCAGTCCCTAGAAAGAGTGTCAAAAACTACAGATATCCTCCTTCAATAAACCCATCCTAGAAAGATGAATTCAGAGCTAAAGGCTAGCACTTTTAGATACATGATAGGAAATTATGTCTCTTTGAAGTAATTTTCCATGCAGCAGATTTTTTTTTGGCCAAAGTTAATTTCTAGCTATCACGAACAAATTAAATCATATATGTTAAAATACTTTGCAGATCTTAAAATGCTCTATATATCAACTATTGTTCTTATTGTTATTTTCTTATCATTATCATTGGTATTACTTGCCATTTAGACAAGCCTCATTACAGATTATAAGTAGGTTTTTCTAAAAAGGTATACAGGTATAATAGAGAATGTAAATGTATATATGTAAGTGGGGGAAGGAGGTCGATAGGCCATTTCCAATGCATTAATATTTACCATGTAATATATTTTGTGAAAATCAAATGAACAAAATTTTTCTTTTGATATTGTAAAATGCAAAAGTTCCTACAAAATAGTTTGGTGCGTTGTTCCTTCATACGACGTTAAGAAATTACTCTCTATGCCCATTTTTACCTCTTTGCACCCTTCCAAAATTTAGGGATTATGATGATGATGTCATGACATTTAACTAAATTCAATCTAACCTGAATTTATTGTTTTAAAACACTGGTTGGAGAGGCATAAAGGTTAGATAAGATTCTAATTGGTTCTTTTTGCAGCTTACATTCTACTATTTTTGATATATACAAATAATTATAATACAAAAAATGTATAAGAGCTGGACCAACTCATAGGTGAGCTTTAGCGAAGATGAAGTTAGTGGGCATTGCCAGTCAGAGAGTAGAAATTCAGAGCATTCACATCAACTCCCGCCTGAGGATTCACAGTTGTATGCTATGATTAAGTTAATAATATCTATTCAAGCAGCCCATGAAGTTACCTTGATTAATGGGCCAGCTTTTGTAGTATACTTCTGAAGGACACATTCCCTACAAATCATTCTGATATGAACTTCTTTCTAACTTGTTACAAGGTTAACAATGAAGAACGCTACTCTTCATTGTAAAATCCTCTAATTTATAATTTCACTTTTATGCCAACAATAACATAAAATTCAACTAGAAATGTAAAACAAAAACGATAGCAAATGACAGTGATATTTAAAAATCCCTTTTGAAATTAATTGTGTTAGTGAATGTGTATCCTCTTCAAATAGTCTTTGAATGTCTTTGTAAAAGTGCCTGAGTTCTAGGTATTAAGTGTTGTCTGAAATAGATTATAGACTTTCACCATCAAGGGGAGCTAATTGGTTCACCAGGGAGGCCCAAAGTACTCTATTTGCACACTCTGTGGGTAATACTGTCATCCTATGTGACTTTTTAGAAAACCACTCTGTATTTGGAAGAAAGAAAGATAAACAGAGAGAAAGAAAAGTATACTTTATCAGGAAGGACTAGAAGCAAGGGGATTCCTGTGTACAAATACTGTCTTTTTTTTTTTTTTTAATGATCCAAAACCCCTGCAAATCACACAGAAAAGGGAAGGGGAGAAAGGAAGATGGTACATGCATAGAAAGACAGAAAGAAAAAAAAAATAATTTGAAGAAGGGGTGATATTGGTACTTAACAGTGGCTGCTCATTCAGCTATTATGGCCCTCCTGCTTTGAAGTTCTCAAGCTTGTCCTGACTGTACCTCCTTCAGTTCTAGTAAGCGAACTCCATTGATACACTAAACGAGGGCCATCCCCAACCTCCCACCTTCCTGCTTATGGGAGCTGAGGCCTATCCAAGCTTATCCAGTCTTCTATCCTAGTTATGCCTTATATCCCTCTGATCTCGTAGACTGTTCCTGAGAGCAGAGACTGTCTTTGGCCTTTCTTTGTATGCTCAGTGTTTAGCACAGTGCCTCTCACATAGTAAGTGCTTAGTAAATGCTAGTTGATTGATTTTGGCTCAGAGTCACCTTCTCAAGGTCAGGCAGGCCTTAGACAGATGGTAAAGGAGTGTTCCATAATTGTCTTCTCCCCCATCCAACCAAAGTCTGGGGAATCTTATGCCACTAGACCCTGTCCCCAAAGTAGCTGGGAATCCTTATTGCTTATCTCTTTCTTTTCCTACTAAATTCTGTGTCTGCTCAAGGAATGAAAGCCAAGAAACTTTAAATACCTCAGCTCCCCAATCCCTAAATTGAGTACTGACTGGGAGTTCAAGTCCTCTAACAGCTCAACTCTGCCCTCTGCCTTCTGCCCCTTGTTCTACTGAAATCACATCAGGGTTGGGATGGGGTTTAGATTGAATGTGGAAGTATCCCCTGCCCTACCTCCATTCCCATAAAGTGCAGAGGATTCTGCACTTCCCTCAAAGCTTAGAGAATTTCACCCTTTCCACTGCCAACTGTTTCACAAAAACTACTTGGCTCTGTTCCTATTGCTGACTGACCAAAACCTCAAGCCTGGTTTACTATGCAGCAAAAGCAGCCTTTATATCACATCTAAGCCTAAAGAGAAAAGTAAGTAACATATGAAAAGGGTTTTATGATATTTTGCTTTTTGCTTGACTTCATTAATTCTGGTATGCTTTCAATACTTGGATGTAATTTGGAATTTCTCTATTTGTTCCCTCATCTTTTTTTTGTTTATTTCCCCCCCTTTACTTTTAACTGATTTAGAGTAACCTTCTGGTTCTCTTAATGTGTTTATTATCCAATTTAATTCATGCTTTGGATTTCTTGTGTCCCATTTATTAACCATGTCTTGCATTTATGACAGAATTTTATACTTTATATGTTTTATAGTACAGAATTTCTTTGTTGTATGTTAAAAATGTTACTTTTCAAGGATGGGAATAGCAGAAAGGACAGGCCTAAAAGGACTGAACAACTGTGAATTGGTCCTACTTTTTCTGCCTAGCTACATATAACAGAATAAATGAAGCCAAACAAAGAACAAAAGATTATAAAACTGAAGCACTAGCTAGGTTTTACCATATCTTAAGAAAGCAGCTAATGGATATGCAGGGAAAGAGTAGTTAAGTTATAAGAAAAAAAATTGAAATACAAACAAATGATTGATTAGAATCACAGAAGACATGGAAAAAGAATTTTAAAACGCTGAAGATTGTATTTAAGCAGTGAACTAGAGAAAATTTTTCATCTGGGGAAGACAAAATAAAGGAATACTATAAGAAAATAGAATACACAGGACTTCAGTATGGGGAAATCCTATTTTTGATTCAACAATTCAGAAAAAAGTATAAAATTACATGGTTTAAAAGTTAAAAAAAAAAAAGAATTCTCCAAACATTGAGAAGGAAAAAAATACATTAAAAAACAATTGCTGTCACATGAAGCTATTCACACTATGAAGATGACTAACATTTGGAGGGAAAATTATTTTAACAGAGAACAAGACATAGAAGAACTAATAGATAAGAAAATTCACTTTATTAATCACCCACTATGTACCAGACACTATGCTGTGTTGGGAATACAAAGCAAGGTAAAAGAAGTCTTGCCCTTGAGGAGCTCCCAATATAAAATGGGGAAGACAAAATGTAAACCATTATGTACAAAATACATACAGGATTCATTAGAAGTCATCAATGGAGTGAAGGCCCTAGAATTAAAGGGAATTTACAAAGACTTCTTGTAGAAGAGAGATTTTAGCTGGAACTTAAAGGAAGCCAAGAGGTGGAAACGAGGAGAGAGAGAGCATTCAATGCACAGGGGAAGTCAGAGAAAATGCTTGGAGCTGAAAGATGGAGTGTCTTATTCAAGGAACATAAGGATACAATGTCACTGTATCACAGACTATATGGTAGGATGTAAGAAATAAGAAGATTGAAAAGGTGGAAGAACAAGTTATGAAGAACTTTGAAGGCTAGAGATTTTTTGAGTTGGAAAGGGCCTTGTAAATCATCAAATGCATATCCTTTATTTTATAGATGAATAAATGAAATCCCAGAGATGTTAAATTGATTCTCAAATTTCACACAGGTATAATGTAGCAGAAGTAAGTGGAGAATTTAGGTATTTTAACTCCAAATCCATAGCCTTATGATACCTAAATGTAAGAGAAGAATAAATCTAAATTGATTTAAGAAAAAATGAATACTATAAATTTTCTATTGCTAATTATAACTAAGATATAGTCATGTACATATATATATAACTAATATATACAATATCTACATCAATATAATTTAGTATCAATGTATTCAATTTTATATTCATATATAAAGAATGATTGAGAAATATATTACCATATATATGATTAAATTATATAATTGGATTCATCATTCCCTACTCACCATATCTATGACTCTATTCTTGAAACTATTTATGCTATACAGACATGAATAATCTCCAAGTCTTTTGTCTCTTACCTTTCTTAATCCTGAACCATATTTTCCAAAATAAATATTCACTGTCTTCCCCTGTACCCTCCTTTATACTGAAGTCAGATAATATGGAGATGTATATGCAGAGGCCTGGGGGAATCTTGTCAAAGCATTTGTAAATTTTTGCCATATAATTTAACACATAAACTACAATTATCCTCATGGAGGACATCTTGTTCACTGCCAGGAGAGAAAACCAAGTGTCTCATGCAATGATCTTTCTTGTGTCTTTCAGGTACAAAATGAAACCACATTTTCCAAATTCTTTCATCTCTTCTCAGAGGATAACATAAAAGAAATCCTTCCATTCTGTTACAAGTCCTTTGTGTCTCGTGCTTTCATTTATGCATGAATGTCAGTAATGATGGGTTTCAGTTCTTACACTAGTGTATCAGTTTCTTTGAGGTTATACAAAAATGTCAAATTTTAAATTTTCTAATAGTTAAATTAAGTTTGCAGATTGTTTAAAACCTATGTAATTCCTAACATCTTTTGTACCCCTTTCCTCCACTCTGTGTCAATCCAGAGCTCCCTCATTTTGAGAAACACTCCATTTTGTGCATATATATATGTCTGTACTATCCCATTAGGTCCTGCCTGCTATTATGCAGAAACCCCTAACACAGAAGTTGGGTAAAAGACTTATTGCACCAGATCAGTCTCTAGACCAAGCAACAGGGACTTTGACCAATATACTTTTGCCCAGTACCTGCTAAAACCTCAGTGCCTAAAATCTAAATAAACCTTGTGTCCTGTTCATTTGGGGGGTCTTTGCCTTTTTAGATGAGACTCCCCTGCTGGTGAACTCAATAAGCCCTAGTTGGTTCAAGTTATATTTCTCTACCAATCTGTTGTTCCTGTTCCCAATATCAATAGTTGCCATTGTTGCTCTGTGGCCCTTTTTACTTTCCTTCACTGCTTGCCAAAGCCAAATTGTTTACCCTATGGATGACTTGATGGTGATGAAACTGAATATAACTTGTGTGGTGTTGAGACTTCCAGTAAAGATTCAAATCAAGGTCTTTTTTCTAGCTTGGTGGAACCTGTTAGAGCTTGTGCTCAGATAACATGGTGGTAAAGGGGCATACCCACTTCTATGCCATATGGAGACATGAGAGTTGAACTTTACAAGGAACCATGTGTCAACTTAATTTAGTTATAACTTAAGACTGTCAGTGGAAACAAACTCCTAAAGGGAGTAGTCATCTCCACCTAGCACTGACTCTACTAAATCCTAAATTAAAAATTAAATTCAAATGTACAACCTTGAGAAATGACTTCAAGCCACAACAGTTTTACCTAAGATGACAAGACACCATTTTCACTTTCCTCAAAAGTTCCACGCATACATTAAATGAAATGAATAAAACAGAAACTCTTACAAGATGAAAAAGAAAGAAAAGGAATTGTGATTGATATAAACAACATTTTAAAAGATCAACTGGTTTAAACTTAATTAAAATTTAAATGTTTAGAGATAGATTTTTTAAGTGTTAATATAATAGTCAAAGTGATTCATCAGTTAATTTGTGCATATATGTGTAGATAAATAGCCAATTAATTGACTTTGGGACATCCTTTCCTAAAAGGCCTTTAACAGAATATAGAACACATAAATTCATATTATTTTCCCCCTGGGATTTCTTTGTTGTCCAATATCCAAAACTAGATTATCCTGAGAATCCATAACTATCTTATATTTAGGAGTTTTATAAAATAGCTGTCTCTACTAATAGAAGGCAAAGCCAGATACCAGTTAAATGTCTTATTTTATGGAAATGGCAAGGATCCCTGCTCCCCAGCTTTTTATTATTCAAACTAAGATTACATGTTTGCTCTATCTTTTACCAACAAAATTTGAATGAGAGTAAAAAACTCAACTGGTTAAGGAATCTATCATTGTAAGAGCTAATAATCCTGGGACTTTGCCACCTAAAAAAATGGGGACATGAATAATTTATTAACAATTATGATACAGCAAAGTTCCTCAAATTCCTTTTATACAGACTGATGAAAAGATGATTGGGAAATTAAGGCTGATAATAAAATAACCCACTAGATAACTAAGAAACTGGAAAAGTAAACTTCATAAACTCAAGATAGGTTATAATAGCCTCTATAGGAGCAGTCTATTTTTGGTTGATTGAGATCATCTCTAACTACTTGGGAAAGTGCCTTGCAAATCAACATTATATCACACCGTTTGCTCAAAAGTTTCTTCCTGGATGATGGACTATGGTCTTTTAGTATTTCATCATTTAGAAATGTGAGCTATCAATAGCCATAGCACCTCTGAGGTTCTACTTAAGACATATCAGATTGTCAAATATGGCAAAAAAAGGAAAATAATAGTTATTAAAGTAGAGGTAAGAAGATTGGTACAATAATTATAAGGGGATAGTGGATGAGGAAGCACCAAGAAAGAATATAAGAGATTGAAGGATCAATGACTGGATAACAAATATTTTTACTGTGCTTTTCTAGAGACAGAGTCTTCATTGTATAACCCAAGGAAAGTTTGGTCTCTAGAAGAATTTCATGCATGTTGGGGGTCAAAAAAGGGTGGCATATAATTCTAATGGAAAAGCTTTTTATGGGGGGCAAGAGCAGCAAGGCTTGAGCATGAAATGGGGTTGCAGGTGGTACTTAGTGGCACTAGTCAAATTATATTGCATGGGCAGAAGCTAATTTCACTTACCAGGTAAGAGTGGAGCTAGTAATACTCCCCATTCAACTAAAATTCAACATGACTATAGAAACCACTCCAAACACTGTATGTAGAATTCCAATCACTTTGTGTTGGAAGTTATCAATTGAATAAATACTTCTCTGATTCAAATTGACAACTTCACATTGGATCCTTTGATCAATTTATATAAGAATTATGCAAAGCAAACTACTATTCAAAACTAAATAGTATGATGCTTCTCATTTTTTTAATGATATGACTTTTCAGAAAGGAAGTATAAAAACAGATATAGTGTGGTATGATATAAATTGTTTTGAATTTGAATTCAGAGAAGTTAGCTTTGTTATTTACCACCTAGCTTTGTTATTTACTACCTATAAGACTAAAGGCCAATCACTTCATCTTTCGCCCCAGTTTCTTTTTTGAAAAATAAAATTAGATGAAAAATAAAATTAAATGACCCTTATAACCTTAAGATGTGATCCTATAAAGTAAAATAAGGTCCTTTCCTGTATGGTGAACTATAGGGTTAAGAGTTGAAAGAGAACATAGAGCTCTACTCTGACTTTCAGAATTGAGGAAACTGAAGCCCAGCAAGTTTAAATAAATTGTGTATGGTCTCACAGATTGTAAATAGCATAACTAGGACTTGAACCCATATTCTCACATGCCAGATACTAAGTATTCTCCATTATGCTAAATCATGTCTAATATTAAGGAATAATTTCAGCATGCTCACAATCCCAGGGATGATGATGTGAGAATCCTACAAGGTGTGTGTGACTTTTGAGTTTCCTTCCTACTCTAAGAGTCTATAATTGTGATTCACAAGGGAATTTCAAGACAAAATATATTTTCTTACCTACGGATAATCCAATAGGGAGATATATAAAATTTCACTAGTTTTTACTTGGTTTTTATGTAAATAGAATGGCAGAATAAATCACTTTATTGGTGGGGCTTGGTCTGGGCTAATTGATTTGTCTCAACTAATATAGCAATTCACATGCTAATAAAGAGAGGGCACTATAGATGTGGGATGCCATGTTAAAAAAAAACAGTTGATTTATGCAATATTGTATCTGCAAAAAGTACCCAGATTTTCTTTATTCCAATTCTATTTAAACTCAATGTAAAATTATAGTCACTAAAAAACTTTCACATATTTCTATGACATATTATTTTAACACTACAAAAAAGCCCTCGCTGCCTAGTTGTTCCAAGACTGTGCTAGTATAAGGATTCATTATGTTGGCTGACAACTGCACTGAATCCCATAATAAGAATCCCCTTCACTTGCTCTAACAAGCAAATTCCCTGTTTCCCAAGAAGCTCCTTTGAGAAAGAGAATGTTGAATGTGTATCTGACTTGAAAGGAGAGCCTATCTGTTTGGTTATTTCTCCCTTTTCTTCTCACCATTAGCCATTCTACTCAGGTCCAGGCCAAAGAAGCAATTCTCCGTGGCAAGGACTGCAGCTGCTTTGCTCTAGTGCTCCCTCTATTCATAGTCAGGGAGGGAGTGGTCGGCTCATACAAGATTGGTTTAAAAGGAAAATCAATACTGGTTCCTCATCCCCTCGAAGGCAGTGAACTAGATTGGCCAGGATCCAAGGAGGAAAGACTCAAGTGGAAAAGATTGCTTGCCAGTGAGAAAGAGATTCTGCTATGCATACCAGCCATTTGGGCTCTTGCCAGTGAAGACATCACTAGGAGGCTGAGGTAACCTGGCTTACCTCCCACCATCTGGTTTGGAGTGAACAAATAAATATTGGGAAATTCTAAATCAGAGGTTTCTTTTTTCCCTCGATATAAAATATCCTGGAAGTACAAATTGAATTGTACATGATAATCGGCTACTGAAAGGCATGAAGACTCATTGTGGAAGGAGAAAGGAGGAAGGCAAGAATAAACTCTCATTCCATACTACTTAAAAGACATAAGCATAATTAATGGTTCTGTCACACATGTTTAATTGTTTCCAATGAATTTGATTTCACCTCAACCATCTTAGCATGCAGTATTTTAGAATTGACAGAGTATGACATTTTTTAATATCAAGGTCAAATTGAAATCTAGGGATTCTTTGTATTTTGGAGGTAGCAAATTAAATAATTTTGCTTCTTAAATTAGTTGGTCCTAACGGCTAACAGGGAATGATGTCAAACTATATTTAGATGATTTGAATTCTCTGTCTCTCTGATACCACAACCACTAGTTGAGCCAGGAAGAATATAGTTAAACTGATGATTTTGCATCACATAGAAAAGAAAGACATAGAAAAGAGGGAGTTAAGAAGCCAACTGGGACATTTTTTAGCTGAATTTAATCAAACTTGTGTTTGTGTGTATATGTATGTGTGTATGTGTTTGTGTGTGTGTGTGTGTGTTTTCAAAGCTGTTTGCTTCACTGTTATGCTATGATACACAAGCTATCCAGGTGATTCAATTCAATAAACATATATCACACATCCATCCACTAAGTGTAAATAAATGTGCTATACACTGTTGATGTTTATTTTCATTATACTACGTAGAAGAATGTGTAAACATATAAACATGCATTCGTATACATGTATGTATGTTTATGTGTATATACACATATACAGGGACATAGACATATATGCAAGAACATAAACATATATACATTTGTGTGTCTTCATAATCCCAAATGCATTGATCAAATCATTGTTAAAATTTTGGCAAAAAAAGCATTTACATACATAAATACATACACACAATATATAAACACACAATATACATACCACATATATACATATACATATATACATCTATATGCATCTCTCTCTCTGTCTATATATATATATATAACAATTTTAAGCCATTATTTTCTCTTCTGAGGATATTTCTATGTTAACAAAAAATTAATAACTTGAAATATCATACCATGGGTTTTTTGGTGGAATTGGTAGCAAAGGTGAAAAATAATTGTGTAACAATAATTATATCCCTCTTAATTCCTTTTGAGTGTATATCAAAGAGAGAGGGAGAGATGGCACGTCTATGATTCCATGCTGTTAGGAACTCCTGGTTTGGACTCTTCCACCATCTTTGAAGATTAGCAATTTTTTTTGTAAATAGATTGTGGAGAGTTATGTGGGGGTACTAAGAGTGACTTGTCCATTGTCACACAGCTAGCATGAATCTGAAGAATAATTTAAGGTCAGGTTTTCTTGATTCCAAAGTCAGCCTCATATCTAGTAAGTAAAGCAATGTTTCTATATCAATTTCTTGATTTTTAGATAATGAAGGACAGGGTTGATTAATTCATTTTTCTATTTGCAGGAATGAAATTCATTGAGAAATTTGACCTTTCGCTGTTGAAGTTAGTGATAAATTATTTATTAAATAAATATTTATTAAGCACCTATGATGTGGTAGGTGCAGGAGACACAAATATAATGAATGAAATCATCTTTGTGAGAAGTTTACATTCTAGTGGAGGAGACAAGGACATATATACATATATACAGCATCAATATAAGGTGAATCAACCCAAATATATACAAAATAATTAAATACAGGGTACATAGTTTGGGAGGAAAGATACTAGCAGAGTTAGGAAAATGTAGAAAGGCTTCATTCATAAAATGGTGCTTGAACTGAGTCTTAAAGAAAGAAAGTCACATTATCAGGCAGAAGCTAAAAGGCAGTGCATTCCAGTATGTGGGACAGCTAGTACAAAAGCATGAGAGAAGAGAAGTTGAATGTTCTGTGTGAGGAGCAGAGAAGGCTAGTTTCACTTGATTATAGAATGTGGGAGGAGGGGACAATGTTCAGTGGGGCTGGAAAGATAGATTGGGGCTAGGTTGCACAATACAGGGCTTTATAAGCTGAACAGAAGAATTTATATTTTATCCTAGAGGAAATCAATAGGAAACCCCTAGAGTTGATTGAGTAGGGGAGTCACATGGCCAGATCTAAGCTCATGGAAAATTACTTTGGCAGATGGACTTAAATGCTAAGAGACTTGAGGCAAGGAGACCAATTAGGAGGCTGTTAATAATCTAGGTGAGAGGTTTCCAGGGTCTGAATTAATGTGGTAGCTTAGTGATAAGAGAAAATGGATGAGATTCAAGAAAAGTTGTGAAGACAGAAAGTCAGATTTAACAGGTGATTTGTATATGGGGAGTGAGAAAGAGTGGGTTATCCAAGATAATGCAGAGATTATGAATCTGAGAAGGATAGTGGTGCTTTTGACAGAAATAGAGAAGTTGGAAGAGAGGGATTTTGGGGAAAAGATACTGAGTTCATTTTTGGACATATTGAGAACATTTTTAATGATGAATAGGCTATTGGTGATATGGGACTGAAACTCAGGGAAGACACTGGAACTGGATATTTCTCTCTCTCTCTCTCTCTCTCTCTGTCTCTCTGTCTCTCTGTCTCTCTTGCCCCAGCTGGGTCAAGAGTGATATGGATGATAAGCTATAAAGGGAGATTGAAAAGGAATAGTGTCGGACCAGTAGGAAAAGAACCAGGAGAGAAAAGTGTCACAAAAAATGAAGAGAGAATATTCAGTATATCAGGGTGGCCAACAGTGTTAAATGCATCAGATACATCAAGAAGGAAGAGGAAGGATTTTAAAAAAATAGATATGTCAATTAGAAAATTATTAACACTTTGAAGAGAAAAGTTTCAGTTTACTGAGGAGATCAAAAACTAAACTGCAAAGAGCTGAGGGGTCAATTGAAGCATAGTATAAAGCTTTTTCAAGATACATGACTGAAAAAAGGATTTAACTAAAACTTGAAATAGTTGGTTCTAGTAAATTTTTTTTTGTTTTATGTAAAAAGAAAATTCATATGTTTTTTAGGAAATAGATAAGTACCCAGTTGAATGGGACAGGTTGAAAACTGAAAGAGATGGGATGATTGAGGGTACAATCTACTAGAAAAATGGGAGGGGCTGAAATCAAGTATAAATGGCTAAACTTGCTAACTTGAGCAGGATCATCTTTTTTGTCAGGGACTGGAGAAAATGGAAAAGGCTGTAAAGGGATTTGGATATAAAAAGAATGAGAAAAGAAGGAGCTCATTTTCAATGGTTTCAATTTTTTCTCTAAAGAGGCAAAGTCCTAAGTTGATAGACTACTGGGACAAGGAAGAAGAGAAAGGCAGAGGAGGAAAGAAAAGACTCAGAATAACTTCTATGGTGAATTAAATATGTAATCAATTTGGCAGAAATAAAAGAACTGGGCAGTGGTTGTTTGATGGGGCCAGCCAGGGCAATCTGTCACTAACTAGGCAGTTGCTGACAGGTTGGGCCTGGTAGATTGCTTGGATGCTGGGATTTTCCTCAGGGTTTGTCATTTGTGGTTCACAGATGGATTCTTTGGTAACCTAGGTTCATTCTTTGATGGGCATCTATACTCTTTTCCACTATCTTCAACTACTAGCTGGCTGAGCTGGGAAGGGAGAACTACATTCTCTTCAGTTTGAAGGTTACTGTGCTCTTTTTTTTTTTTTAACAGAAATGCTACAAAGTTCTTTCAACCAGGGCAATGACATATCAGCATAGTCAGAAGGATTTTCCCTTTGACTCCCTTAAAGTCTCAGCTCTAAGGTTGATTGTCATTTCCAGGCAGAAGATAGGAGCTCATCTATCCTTTCAACCCATTATTCCTCTTTCAAGTGGCCCAAAGTGGTTGTGATACATACAAAGTTATACAAGTAATGTACTAAAGGCACTTGAAGCTGAGCTATAAGAGCATAAACTGAAAAAAAATTAGGGATATTTAGCTTATTGAAAGAAGAATTAAGCTGTCATGTCACTGATTTCAAGTATCTGAAAGGTTATCATGTGGAAGAAGAGTTAATTTCGTTCTACTTAGTCCTAAGTGGCAGACTTTGGAATGATGAGATTTGCCAAAGAGGTAAATCTAAGATTTAATGGTAGAGGAAAACAAAACAAAATAAAGCAAAATATCCCTAACTCATCTCTCACTTTTAGAGCCATCCACATATGAAATACTTTAGTGGGCAGTAGGTCTTCCCTCACTTAAGATTTTTTAATAGAAAATCTGGATGGCCACTTATGAAGTATGTGTTAGAGGGAATTTTTTTTAACTTATCAATCATATTGGTTGCCCTCTCTGGCCCTTAAAACCTGTGAGTACAATGGCCTATGATCTTTCCAATAAATTATTTATTCATATATTACATTTGTCTTTGTAATATTTTTATTTCAAATTATTATGTAATATCCTCAATAATACATAATTATAAATTTGTCTATCTATCTCCAAATGGCCCCAAATAGAATAGAATTGAGGAAAAGATACATTCTCACATTATCTCATTTAGATGCTACCTAAGTATTTACACGCACTTAGTATTATGATTGATTTATTCACCTGCCAAATCAAAGGGAAGAACCCACATTGCATTGAACATTGCATACTTTTCTTCACAAGAAATTTGGATTTGCAATAATAGATACATTTTAGCATTAATTCCCTGGGGAGACATAGAGTACAATTCAAAATTGTGATGACAGCTAGGATGGTCTGGAAAGTAAAGTCACAATCAACCATTTAGTCAATGCCAATGTCTTAGCAATTCTCTCAAGAAAAGCTATTACAGAATTCCAGAATTTTAGAAGGTGAATGGAATCCAATACCCAAGTGAATCTCCACTTTAACATTCTTCATAAATAATTATCTTGTTTCTGCTTGGAGATCTCAAATTAAGAGGTGTACACAACACACTTAATGGTTGAGGAGATTTTGCTTATATAAAACCTAAAGTTATCTCTGTAGCTTTTTCCCATTGCTTCTAGTCTTAATTTCTGGGCTGAAATATGAGTCTAATCCATCTTCCATTTGAAAGGTATTCGTACCTACAGACATCTGTCTATCATGTATACTCATCTAGTCTTTTCTTCTGGGAAAAATCTACCATTTCTTTAATTGATTCTCATTTAAAACAGAATCAAGGCCCTTCCCCAGTCTATTTGCCATCCTAAGGACATTTTCTAGTCTTTTCTAAACTGTGGTGCCAAAACTGCATGTAATACTCCAGTTGTGGTCTCCCTAAGACCAACTATAGTATGTATTCCTTGATGCTATGCCTTTTTTGGAAGCAGCTAGGTGGCTCAATGGAAAGAGTACTGGGCCTGAAATCAGGAAGACCTGAATTCAAATCCATCCTTAGACATTTATTAGCTGTGTGATCATGGGCAAGTCACTTGACCTCTGTTTGCTTTAATCCACTGGAGAAGGAAATGGCAAGCTACTCCAGTATTTTTGCCAAGAAAACACCATGGACAGTACTATCATGCTATGTTTCATGGAGTCAGGAAGCATTGGATATGACTAAACCAAAAAATGTTTCTCTTAATGCATCCTAAAGATGGCATTAAGTTTTTGGCTCCCATATTACGTGGCTGGCTCATATTAAATCTTGCTGTCCACTAAATCCACACCAACAAATTCACGTATATTTAAGGTACTGAAAGTAGTACTTCGACATGAAGAAAGAGCACAAATAATTCATGATAGGTAGGGGTTCCTCAGAATAACATCTGGATTAACAGGCATTTGGCATATTCATTTCAGGTTAGCAAATATTTATTAAATTGCATCTGTTGCAAGGTATAATGCTGGCATTGGAGGTATAAATACAAAATGAAGCAGTCCTTGCTCTCAAGGAACTAGCTTATACTTTATCTGATCACAGGCTTATTAGATGTTAGTTTTAATACCTATTAGCTTTTTGTGTTTTCGAATGATTATAGATGTCATCCAGGAAACTCTACAGAGTTACTGAGCTTGATGACATTTGTGAATAGGAAATATGGAAAGACTTACCATTTATAAGGGCTAAATTTTCCATTTCCCCTCTGGGAAGGATATCCTCCATTATGGTGGCAAACAACTTTATTGGGCATCGGTATCTCCTCAATTGATAATTATAATATAAGGGTCATCAAACAAAGAACTATCAGCATTTATTTCAAGGATGTATGATTTTGACAGATGCATGGAAACACTTCATTGGAGGAGAAAATTTTAAGGCACTGTTTGCTGTACTGGCTTAAATGATTTACAATAGGGGGCAGCTAGGTGGCGCAGTGGATAGAGCACTGGCCCTGAAGTCAGGACGACCTGAGTTCAAATCCAGCCTCAGACCAAACACTTGACATGTACTAGCTGTGTGACCTTGGACAAGTCACTTAACCCCAATTGCCTCACAAAAGAAAAAAAAATGATTTACAAGAGTCAACAACTGATAATTACAATAGAATCTTTTGTTCTCCATACCTTCCAGTTCAACCTAAGTATTCACATGGTTAGGGAGGGGTCTTGATGGAGGAAATAAGAGAATAAGGAATGTGTATTATCCATAATAAGATCTATATTTGGATGGACCCATGGGGCCTGATTCCTCAGTTCATATATCTTGGGCAGAAAATTAAATGGGTAATGAGTTAGGCCAAGAATTGAAGAAGAAGAGGAGAATAGACTTTTGGAAAATTATGCTTCTCCCTAAGATACAAGTCAACTTTTAAAAAATGACCATGATGTTATACAGATGTATGTTATATATTACCACATTGTCCAAAGAATTAAAGTTGAGGGTGAATAAAGGCTTATGGAGAAGTTTATGATAAGAATGGGTAGAATTCAATTATTCATCATTGAAGAATTTTTCAGGAGAAGGAGCTTAAGAAATATCAATAATATGTGTGAAGGGAAATGAAGGAGGCTTGCTTATTTGTCAATAGCAATAGCTAATCAAAGCAATCTATTTACTCTTGGTATTTATGCTGTGTCAAGAGACATAAAAAATACTGGATGGACCTCCTATTGGTAATTTATGGAAGTCACAAAGAAGGGTCAAACATGATGAGAAAGCATGGAGGAGTTTTCATGTGCAAGGACAGGAGGAGTATATACATGATGAGTTCAAAGATCCTTTGACTTAATTTTTGTATTAGATTTTTTTCTATCTCCTACTTCTTGGTAAGTATAGACAATGCTTGTACTTAAATTGCTTTTAAATCATAGAAATCAAAATATCATTTTTAGCTTTACCTCCACATTACCTTAGTCCTGCATTACAAGTAAATAGTATCCTTACATAACCCTCTATATTAAATAAGATAGATGATAGAACAAAAAATGTGGAAGTGGAAAGAGAGCAGGGCCATTGAAGTTGAAAATGAGGACAAATCCAAGAATACAAAAGGGCAAAAGTATGGTGGAATGTAATTAAATTTTTATTCTGTAATTTCTTCTTTTAATATTTTGGTTTTGTAAAAATGTTTTCCTAATTAATGTATTTTTCAAATTGCCTTCTTATTTCTAAACCTTTATTATGAAGAAATAACAATGAAGATAAGATATTAAAAAGAATATCTCTGATCATTCATTACTCATCAATTTTAAGGGAATCAGCAAATAGGGTAGATCATGGATTATTTTAAAATAAATCTTAACTATTTTCATATGAATCTATGAAGGATAACACAATCATGAAATTAAAAGTCATATTGTACTAAATATGCATTACTGAATCTATATGTAGATGGACAGGAAAATCCACTTTTAACTTCATAGGTCATGTCTGCTTGATAAAAATCACCAAGCCAACAAACTGTCCATCTGGCATTTTCAACTATTTTAATAACTTATTCATTGATGACCTGATAAATTGTGTAGAAATTGGTTGGGAGTTGGGGAGGGCTTCCTGAAATTCTCACGGATAGACATGCCTTTACTACACATTCTCTTTGTAGGAAGAAGTCCAATACACCAGTACTTTATGCTATCAAAAAGACATATAGACATAATTGATATCTACACGCACACACACATACACACACACACACGAACTGTGCATTTAAAAAAACAGACAATTCCCTTGATCAAAATAGGAGATAAGATACTACATTTCATTGCTTTCATATTGATTTATTTAAAACAAATGCCTAAATAAAACTTACATTTTGTTTAATAAAAGGATCTTTGTTTTATTCTTTGTGACCCCAGCAAGCTAAATGAACCTCTATCAAGGTTTTACAGGGGGACATAGGGAAGTGTAGCATAGTAAGGGGAGAGATATACGGCATATGATTGTTCTATGGAGGTAGTATCCATGTCCATGAGATCACAAATCAATCACATTACCAGAATAATGCATATTGGGAATTTATAATGCCATAAACACACACACACACACACATGTTACAAGTAAAACATGCATACACACAGCAACAACAACAATAAAACCTCAAATTTATTCTATAATGGCACATACCACTATACCCTGGAAAGAGAATCAGGAAATTTATAGTCTTAAATTGATTCCCATATAACACTGAGACCTAAGGAGAATTCATTTCATCAAGTTGGCTCTTAATTTCCACATTCACAAAATTAAAGGTTTGTGCCAAATGATCTCTAAGATATTTCTCAGTTTTAAAATGCAAGGATCTTCTACCCCAGAATTGAAGAGACCTCAGCAATCATACTTGAAAAAAGAATCCTTTCAGTACGATAGTCAGGTGGTCATGAGCCTTTGCTTAAAGACCTAAAGAGATGTGGAGCCCACTCCCTCACTGGGTGGTCCATTCCACTTTGGGAGACTGTTAGGAAGTTTGTCCTTGCATCAAACCTCAATTTGCCTATTTGCATCTAAGAGGCATCACTCCTAATTCCATGGTCAGCAAAATGCCTCATACATAATAAGTTTTTAATAAATTCTTATTGATTGACTGACTCAAGGATACTGAGGATGAACAGAACAATACGGACTACTCTTCTGTATGGCAGCCTTTCAAGTACTTGAAGGATGGCTATCATGCTCTGTCTCCTTATGCCTGAGTCTCTTATTTTCTCTAGACTAAATACTCCCACTTCCTTCTGTCAAGTCTTAAAGGACATGCACCTCATTCAACAAAACAAGGCCACATTTGCTTGGAAATAAGTATTTTATAGCATGAAGTATACAATATTTGCTAGTGACTACTATGCTGAAATTTTTGAAAAAGTGAACGCACTATATAAATAAGAGGCAGCATATGGAAGAAAGGACTGAACATGGAATCCTGAAGGAATGATACCTATTGGCTGTATAACTATAGTTGGTAATTTCTTATTGCCCTAGGAAATGCTTTAAGACCATAATTTACAAATACCTTGTGAAACTAATTGATAAAGGTTTTTCTACAGCAGGACTTTCTTATGCTGAAGAAATCATAGGTCTAATTCAAAATATATGCAAGCAAACATACATACAAATGCAAATTAAAATACATATTTATAAAGCATTTAAAAGGTTTGCAAAGCACTTTTCTGTTTACAAAAAAAACCTTATAAAATAGGTGATACAATTATTATGTTGCTTATTTTATGGATGAAGCTTAAAGAGGTTAAATGACTTGTCTGTAGTCATGCAGTGTCTGAGGCACAATTTGAACCCCAGTCTTCTGACTTCAAATCTGCTAAGTGTATTAATCACTATGCAAGCTATCTGTTATGGCAGGCTGATATTTCTTCTTGCAATAACAGGTATTTAGTATTAGCAAAATATAATTTTTTTTAAAGGTAAGCATCTTTAGTATATATGTTATGGGCCATACCCCAACCCCTCCCCACCAAAAAAAGTGAAAAAGAAAAAAATGTTGAAAATTAGAGAAATAGCAAAACAAAGACTATAAAATAATAAATAAGACTAATAGCTATCTTTAAAGGTAATATTCATTAAACCATTAGCTAACTTGATATTAAAACAAATTAAATTACTAAGCAAAGAAAAAAAATAAGATTAACAGAGTGAATCTACAGCAGAAACAAATGAGAATTTTCAAAAACTACCATGCACAATTATATGCCAAAAAAACTGAGATTTTAAAGGAAGTAGATGACTACCTACAAAGACATTAAATGCTCAAATAAAAACAATAATTACAACATTACAAATAGAGATCTTAAACAAAATACTGTATGAAAAGGAAAGCCAGAAAGCTGTTAATAATGACTAGTCTGAAAAAAGTTAGGAGAGCTGATCTGTGCCAGATTTTAAAGTGAAATTTATCAAACATTTAAATAAAAATTAATACCTGTAGTGATCTCAATTTCCCACTGCATAATTAAGCTATGAAACATAAAAAAATCAAGGCACTCTCTCAAACTCTTTTTGTATACAAAAATGAGGGAGAAAAGAAGCACAGAAGGAGAATGGGAGACCAATTAAATTAGTAAACACTGACACACAAATTTAAAATAAAATATGTAAGTATACTTCAGTACTTTTTTTTTTTATTCAACTTGTGATTGGTAGGTAGAAGGAACCGGGTAGAGGGTTCCTTCTGATAGAAGGAACTCCGTGGAAAGAATACTTCTTTCACCAATTTAGTTTAATACCTAATCTGCATTTCACAATGTTAGAGAAATGGACACAGGGAGATTAACCTGCCCAGGATTATATAATCAGTATGTGACAGAGGGAACATTTGAACTAAACTCTTGCAGACTTAAAGTCTAGCTCTCTATTCACCATACAACACTGATTCTCAACAGTAATACAGCAAGGAAGTAATTCAATAACCAAGTCATATCCATTCCATGGATGCAAGTTTGGATTAACATTAAGGAAAAATCATGCAATTAATTATATAAACATAAAAAACGCACATATTATTATTTCAAAAGTATAGGATAAAACAAAGACTTTGAAAATACAATATTCATTTATTAAAAAAAACTCTAAAAATCACAAATGAGTGAAAGAGGATTGGGTTGGGAAGGTTCTTGTGAGTAGGCATGAGCAAGGTCAGCTGATAAATCCTCTATATGGAAAAGACTAAGAAATCTGAAACAGAGTCATAATGTTGTGTAATGGAAATGTCATGGAGAAACTTAAAACATAAACAGACCTTCTGTAACTGGGTTTATCCTTTAGCTATGTGGTAAAGATCCTTTTGATCAGCTATGGAGCCAATGCTGGAGTTATGCAAAAGAACCTAGTCAACCAAAACCTGTTCCTCCTCATTGTTATGTCTCCTTCCTGCCTTGTGATTTTCTGATGAAAGAATATAGATAATTCTGTAAGGAAAGATACCTTGGGTCATCCCTAAGTGTAGTCAATATATGTTCTATGAATATAGACCTCAATTGTTTTCTCTAATAGTTTCTCTTTGCTTAAGATAAAGGAGAATGAAGATGGAGATCAAAGATTATAAGCTTCTAGAGGTCAGGAGAGTGAGTCACTTGGAGAAGGAGATGTAAAATTCTAGGGGGCATTTCTGAGGGTTTGGGGAAATCTCTTCTTAATTGCTATCAACTTGAACTCCATTTTTGTGTGATAGTTATAGCAAAGAGACTAGAGAATAAAATTAAAAGTATAAATGTAAGGAAATCAAATAATCATTTTACATAGTACTTCAAAGACCAGGAAGAAATGAGTATGAGAAATAATATTTGAAATAATTACAAATTGCATAAAACATCTACAATTTGACCCACAATGACACAAACAAGCCCCACATTAATTATAGAAATAAAGTAAAATACAAATAAATAAAAGGATATTACATTCACTTTTCAAATTTAGTGTTCCATCAATCAGATTGCCAATTTGATATTTATAGAACTAGGTGAAACAATAATATAATTCATTTGGAAAAAAGGTCTAGCATCTTAAGAGATTTCATGGGATAAAGGGAGAGAAAAATAAATAAGAAGGAAACACAGCATTACCAGATTTTAAAATGTATTATTTATCATAAAAATAATTTTGTATAGATTTTTCTAAAAGTAGTACAGTAGAACAGAATATACATGTAAGAAATGTAAGTATTCAAAAATAGTAACCTGCTGTTTGATATAATTAAGAACATAAATTAATGGAGGGAAGACACTATTTTACAAGAATTCTTAGGAAAACTGGAAACTACTTTTAGGTAGAATTTGGATTTAGATCAATATTTTATAACATGCCAATAAGAGAAAAAATGGACATGTGACCCAAATAAAAGTCATGATAAAAAAATAGTAAACAAAGGAAATAACTTTTACTACTGTGAATGGGAGATACTAGACCTTTAAACCAAAGACTAGAGATCATAAAAATCATATAGAAAACAGGTGATTTTATTACATAAAATTAGAAAATACTTGTGTGTCATTAAAGTCATTGAAGATAAATCATCAGTGAAACCTAAATTTGAGGGGAAAAAAAAAACACTTGGATCAAATATTACTGTTATCCAAGATATGCAAGGAATTGATCTGCTATCTAACCTACATATGGAATTGATACAAATATATAAGATTAAGAGTTATTACCCAGTAGATAAATATTTGGTCAAAGGATAAGGACAAACATATTTCAGAAGAGTCTAAATTTATAAATGTTCATATAAAAATGCACAAGAGATACAAATTTAAACAAGTATGATGGTCTATATCACACCCTGCTAATAAGTAACAATTACAAAAAAGGGGAATAGTCAGTGTTAACAGGGATGTGGAAAGACAGAAAGATAAATACACTGTTTGTACAACAATAATTTGTTCAGACTATTCTGGATATAATGTGACTAAACTATTGCTATTATTTTGTACAGTGATCCCATTATTGGTCATAAACACCAAAGAGGTCAAATACATAAGAGAAGATCCAATACAATACTATACCTCATGGTAGTAAAGAAGCAAAAAAAAAATGAGTGTCAATCAATTAAAAAATTGCTTTTACTTGATATACAGATGTCATAAAATATTGTTATGCAGAAAGAAATGATGAATATGAGAAACCTAGCGAAACATTGGAAGGTTGATATTCACTGATGCAAAATGAAATAAACTGAAATAAAAGAACAATATGTAAAATGATCACAATAATGCAAACAAAATGCTTAAATCTAAGTAAATTTAAAAAAAATAGTGATGACCTTGACAGCAGGTAATCTTTTTATTTCAGAGATGCAGGGAGGCAGAGGACTATTGTAGCAGAATATTGTATACATCATCAGATAAAGTCACATAATCTAGTATTTTTGCTTACTTGTTAACTCTTTTCTTACAATGGAGATTTCATTATGAACTAAAGAAGATGAGTTATTTCCAGAAATGACTTTGATCTTAAAAAAATCAATAAAGTTTATTTAAAAATAAGAATAAAAAAGAAAAAAAATCAGTGAATATCCATTGATTGCCTATATTTGTCATTTGGCTTTTTCCAAAAATGATAACTTGTGCCTTCACTCCAAATCATTCCAATATCATTCCCCATTCACCACTAATTTCTCCATTCTCAGAGTAAGAGATGACATTTCTTCTTGCTAATAGCAATTCATGTGTTTTTATGCCCTTGTTTCTTTCCCCTATAGCATCCTTGAGGACTTTGTCCCTTTTGATAATTTCCCTATTTTCCAGTCTCTCCACTGCCCTTTCCTTAAAACTTTCACACATGCTCATATTTCTAACATCCTAACACGCACACACACACACACACACACACACCCCAAAAACAAAACAAAACAAAAAAACCCTTGTACTTCATTCTACCACCCTTACCCCAAGCTATTGTTCTATATCCTTCCTCTGTTTTATGGCCAAACTCTTAGGGAAAACTGTCAACACTTATTGCCTCCACTTGGTCACCATTCATTCACTTCTTAACCTTATCCAATATGACTAGATTCCCAGATGCTCTGCTAAAACTGGTCTCTTCTAGGTCAAAATTCATCTCATTATTGCTTAACAAAATGGCCCTTTCTCAGTTGCCACACTTCTCCACCTTGCCTAAATATTTCATGACACCATCCCTTCCTTATGGACATTTCTTATCCTGAGAAATTTTTGAAGGCATCGCTTTACTATGCTTTTCCTCTCAACTATATGACTAGTCTAATCTACAGGATCATCATTCATCATTCATCTCCTGTTCCCTATGTTTGATTTTATCCTCCTAGGACTTCGTTGTTTATAGCAAACTTATCTCCTTTTCCTTCCTTCTTTCCTTCCTTCCTTCCTTTCCTTCCTTCCTTCTTTCCTTCCTTCCTTCCTTCTTTCTTTCCTTCTTTCCTTCCTTCTTTCCTTTTTTCCTTCCTTCCTTTCATCATCAGCATCCTTGGCTCTTCTCTCTGAAGATGACTTCCAAATCTCCATGTTGAGGCTTAATCGTTCTCCTGAGTTCCAGTTATACATCCCTAACCACCCATATGATATCATTATCTTGACAGCTAACAAAAATCTAAAAATCAACATGTCTAAAGTTGAACTCACTATGTTCTTCCCCCAAACCCACCTTTCCTTCCTTTTTAGGGCACTACCATTCTTCCAATCATAAAGTTATTGTTGACTTTACTATCACACCACCAATATTCAAAAAACTGCAAAGTCTTGTCAATTATCACTCCACAACATTTCCCTTCATTCTAGTAGTGCAAAAATTACCTATCCTTGTTTCAACTTTTATCAACTCTACCCTGAAGTATTGCAATAGTCTCCCTTGCCTCGAGATCTTTCACTATCTGGTTTATCTTCCAAGCAACTGCCAAATTTTTATTCCTAGAGAATAGATCTAAACATGTCACTCCCTGCTCATGAAACTTTAGAGTTACTTAGAGTTTAGAGTTGTTGCCACCAAGACAAAATAGTTTCTTTTGCTCGGCATTCAAGAACCATAATCTGATCCTGCCTTTTCATTTGAATTATCTATTATAATTTCCCATGCACAAAACTGGTTTCAGCAAACCTGGCTGTTCTGCATATAGAGTATTTTATCTCAGTCTCCTTGCATTGCATGAATTATGCTCTGTGCCTAGATTGCATTCCCTCCTAAACTTGTCTTTTTGAATTTCTAGATTCTGTCAAGTTTTTAGGTCTTGACTTTAGTGCCACTTCCTATAAGAGACTTTCCTTGTCCTCCCCAGTTGTTAGTGACCTGACAAAAATTACTGTATATGTTTGTGTGTGTGTACGTGTGTCCTGGACTTATGATTTCATCAACTTAAGGAATTCTTCTATTGGAAAAACTCATTTCCTAGATGCATACTGGTAACTAATCTGTCATATTCGAGTACTTCAACCAAGTCATTCTGCTTCTCCTGTATCCATTCAGTTATATATGCATAAATATATGTATATGTATATACATGCAGTAAAATGTATTCAATTTACATACATGTGTATGTGAGTATGCATATGTGTACATGAATCTATGTATATCATTCTAATTATATACAAATTTGTATACAAATACACATACTGTATACACATACATATATGCATCAATAATGTATGATTTAGTTGGGGGAAACTCCTTCTACTTCTCAATTATGTACTAGAACACTCTTATTTTCCTGAAATTCAGTGAGAGGTTAAGTGGTTTGCCCACCATTACACTGTTGATAAATACTGGCAGGATTTGAACCCTGGTCCTTTTCAATTTACTGTGCAATATTGCCTCTAATTTATATACACTGAGTTGGGAAAAGGAAATGGAATGTTGATTAAGAAAATAAAGTGTATTTATGATAATAATTTGGTAATGAAATGACAATTCAAATAAATAAATCTTCCCTATTCCCTCCTGGGGTGGGAGGAAAACAAAATAATAACAATTTCATTTATACTTTGTAGAAAACAAAAGTAGTTATCATTTAATACTCCTGGAAAAAAATTTAAAAACAAAGCAAAACATAGCCACTCCCAACATTTGTTCTATAATGCCATTACCATGAAATATACATGTTATTATATGTTTAGCAATATAGCTTCATTATGTTTAGCCTTTTTCTTTATTTGTTTGGTATGAGAAAATTAAAGGTTGTATTGGTTACCAAGAAGTTTCATTTGTTACCATATACTGCCTCTAATCTAAGTCTAATTGCATATTCACCTTGCTATAACTTACCACTTATTCATGTGAAAAAAAAAATTCTCAATGGGAGCCCTTACCAATTAAGAAATAGGCAACATATGTTCCAAATCACACTTTACTTTCCTAAAATGTTTGAACACTGATAGCAAGGATGAATGCCTCTACAAATGTATGCATATGCCTTCTCAAATCTCATAGGACATTAATTACCAGGGCTCCAATCTATTTTAGAGATAAACAGATACTGAATTATCTGTGAATTTGAGCCATCTGTGAATTATTGTGCTAAAAATCACCAATATATCTGGAACATGTATGGGATATTCATATTTCTCTTATTGCTGAATGTTAATATAATGTCCACTATATCTGAATGTTTATGTGGAGTGGGATTCCTAACCTATAGGAACTGAGAGCCGAAGTTGTATGGTAAATAAAATCTGGACCTTACTTACCCATGGGTGCATTATCTATAATACATCTCTCACTATGGATCTTGCTATCATGAGTGCAATTTTATTGACTGCTTAATTAAGTATATTTGGTTGGCATAAATATAACCTCTGTTTATTCCAGCCAAGAAAGAGCTGGAAAAAAGGCCTTTTAGCCAAGACATAATTACTTTTCTTCCTCTAGAGAAGGGGTGAACCTGTAAGAAAGAGGGTGCCGTGAAGATGTGGAAGTTCTCAATGCAGATTCCTGGAAACAATCCCAGGATTGGGGGTGAGGGGAGAAGAGTCATAAAATTATAAAGTTGAAAGGAACTTTAATGGTCACTGAATTCAATTCATATTGAAAAAAAATCTTCGGCGGGGTAGAGCCAAGATGGCAATGTAAAAGCAGTGACTTGCTTGAGCTCTCCCCAGAATCCCTCCAAATATCTATAAAAAATTATTCTAAGCAAATTCTAGAGCACCAGAACCCACAAAGAGACAGAGTGAAACAAATTTCCAGCCCAAGACAACCTAGATGGTTGAGAGGAAAGGTCTGTTGCACCAGACTGGGAGAGGCACAGAGTTCAGCATGGGCTGCACAGGAAAAGACAGGACCTTAGGGAACCTGGAGCAGATCTCAGGGGACTGAATCATGGGGCAGCTATGGTGGTTTCCAGACTTCTCATCCCACAAACACCAAAGAAAACTTAGAAGATCAGTAGGAAAGGTCTGTTGGACCTGGGTAAGAGAGGAATGTGGTCCAGCCCTAGCCCTAGCACAACCCTGGGTTGGAGGCCACAATGGCAGCAGATGCTTCTGGAGCTCTCAGCCCACAGAGGTGGGGGGATCAAACAACTGATCAGAGGAAGATTGTAGGGGTCTCTTTGCTGGCACTGAGGCAGGATTCTCTTGCTTTACCAGTGCTTGGATTTGGGTCACAGTCAGGGGTGGTGGTCATGGGGCAAGGAGGAGTGCTGATGTGGCAGAGCTTGTGGCTGCAGCAGAGGGGGAATCCTCCTCACAATTCCAAGACAGAAAAGAGTGCTTGTGGTCACTCATAGACCAGAGCACAGGCCAGGAAAGGACTAAACACCTCGCCCCTCATCATACCATCTTGGAAGAACTGAAAATTTACAGGTCTCTAGAAATATCTCTGAAAACAGTTGCACAAAACTCCTGAAGCTTCCATCAGTACACCCTCCACCCTGGAAGCAGAGCCCTACTTTAACAAATAGTTAAAAAGTCAAGTAATTGGCTGGGAACATGAGCAGGAATTGGGGGGGGGGACAAAAAACCAAACAAACAAAAACAAAAACAAGAAAAAAACCCTCAGACTATAGAATCTTACTTTGGTGAAAAAGAAGATCAAAACATACAACCAGAAGAAGACAACAAAGTCAAAACTCCTACATTCAAAACCTCCAAGAAAAATATGAATTGGTCTGAGGCTATGGAAGAGCTCAAAAAGGATTTTGAAAAGCAAGTAAGAGAAGTAGAGGAAAAAATGGGAAGACAAATGAGAGTGATGCAAGAAAATCACAAAAAACGAGTCAACAGCTTGCTAAAGGAGACTGAAAAATAATACTTTAAAAAAAAAACTTAAAAAATAGACTAACCCAAATGGCAAAAGGGTCCAAAAAGCCAATGAGGAGAAGAATGTCTTAAAAAGCAGAATTCGTGAAATGGAAAAGGAAGTCCAAAAGCTCCCTGAAGAAAATAAAAGACTTGTGAAATATCTCACTGGAAAAACAACTGACCTGGAAAACTGATCCCAGAGAGATAATTTAAAAATTATTGGACTACCTGAAAGCCTGACTACCTGAAAGATCAAAAAGAGAACCTAGACATCATCTTTCAAGAAATTATCAGGGAAAACTGCCCTGATATTCTAGAACCAGAGGGTAACACAGAAATTGAAAGAATCCACCATTCACCTCCTAAAAGAGATCCCAAAAGGAAATCTCTTAGGAATATTATAGCCAAATTTCAGAGTTCCCAGGTCAAGGAGAAAATATTGGAAGCAGCCAGAAATAAATAATTACACCTTGGGATGACTCTAAGTGTTAGAAAGTGATATCCTTAGAATGAAAGTCTTTCCAGTTAGATAAGTAGAATGACTAAAGGTAAAGGAAATAGCAGGAGTGGCTAGAAACTGTTTTAGAAATACTGTACCATTAAGTTTTCTAACCTAATAATTAAGCATTGCTTTCATTATTATTATTATTATTATTATTATTACCAGGAGGGAAGAAAATGAAACAGATACTTTGTTCAGTGAAGTTTGGGGGGTTCATGTAGTAGGAGGCAAATGTGATACATGGTGAAATTGGTAGAGGCCTTTGAATCATGGGGAAACAATGATGAAACTTTTTTTTTTCAGATAGCCAGGTAGGAAGTTAAGAAAATAATAGTCTGACCATTACTAACTTTTATATGAATAAAAGGGCCAGTGCTAGGAATTGATGTTTGGCAAATAAGACTTAAGCAAAGGAGTTGGTTCTTTCAGAAGTTTTTAAAAACACAGAATGAGAATTAGACATTGAATTTGGAAAAATAAAATAAAAGGAATAGAGATGTTAATGATGATTCCTAGGTACAGACCTAAATTAACCTCCTCCCCACCCCACTCCTGCCCCACCCTGTAAAGGAGATGGAATTGAGTTATTTCTGAAGACTCAATGGCTATAGCTTATCTAAAATAGAAGAATAGAAAAGAAGTGTTTACAAATAACACACAATGAAAGATTAATCATCATGCCCTAACAACTGTGATATTAAAAGGATTGTACCAAGTGACTGTGGGACTTTAATGTAAGGCTAAGTAAGAAACTCATCAATGACTATTCTGTGTTCTGATGATGATTGCCATTATTTTTTTCATGTTATAATAGTGTTTAAACTATATAGTTAGAACTTCCCCTTCTGCTCTCACTTTCTGGCCCTCAATCTTTATATTTTGGCAATGTCACTGATAGAATTGACTTCTTATCGGGACCTAAATGTGGTGATTGTTCTGGTAATGTTAAAATTCTAAACTTAATCTGATTAGAGAAGGCAAAACCCTGAGTAAATGGTAAAAGTCCTGAAGAGGTAGATTTGCCTTATTACCTGGAGTTTACGATTAGCTCCATAAGCAATAGGGAGCCAAGGAATAGTTTTCAGCAGAGGAATGAAGTGGTCTAAGCACTGAATTAGGAAGTGAGTAAAAGATGGGTCAAAGCGGGGATATATTGAAAAGAGGAAGACTTGTTAAGAGGCTATTGAAGTAATAAAGTTGATAAGACACAAAGACTTGTACCAGTGTAAATGCAGACAAAATTGAGGGGAGGAGCTGACTGTCAAATACTGTAGAGGCGGATATAACTTGAAAACTAATTGAAGGTGAAGAATAAGGAAAGGTATAGAGTGAAATATGAAGTTGACACTAGTATGAGCCTAGTTAAGAATACAAAAATAGGAGCAGGACGGATTTTGAGGAAAAATTGATGAGTTTACTTTTGGATGTGTTAAGTTTGAGGTACTGACAGGATATCTAGGAAACAATGCCCAGTAAATAGTTGTAATTGTGAAATTCTAAGTAGGAGTTGAAGATAGAGGAAAAAATATTTGAGAATTGTGGACCATAGAATTACTGATGATGGGACTGAGAATTGAAATTTAATTTGAAGACTCCCTCCCAACCTAGTCCATTCTTATTATGTTAGATTTGAGGAAATGGAAGTTCAACAGTAGAGAAGTAGCTTTCTCAAGTTCTGACAGTTGTTAAGTAGCAGAGTCAGGATTCAACTTCAGACCCTCTAATTTAAAATTCATTGTTTTATCCCCTTCAATATGTTTATTTACTTGCTACCTTTTCTGATACTAGGTAAGGAAGGAAGAAATCATAGGTGAGGATACTGAGAGGTTAAGGAAGAATAATGCAGGAAGCCAGGGAGTCCATATTGGTTTCAGTCTTCTCAGTTAAGTGGGAGTTAAGGTCATAAGGTGAACAACCAAAACAAAACAAAACCAAATTTTCAGATGTGTGATTGAAAGTCAATTAGAGATAAAAAGAATATCTGATATTTATATAGCTTTTTTTTAAGTTTGTAGAGGATTATGTTATGTTATCTTATTTTAACCTCACTCCAAGTCAGTGAGATGTGTGCTGCAAATGTTCTTATCTCCATTTTACAGATAAAGAAACTGAAGCTGAGATTGTCTCACAGCTAGTAGCTAATAAATGTCTTGAGGCATGACTTCAACTGTAATCTTCCTAACTCAAGTTCCCTTCTCTATCTACTGTGCTGTACTGACTCTCCATTGAGATCACAGATTTAGAATTCGTGGGGACTTAAGAGTACATTGAGTCCATCATTTTATAGTTAAGGAAACTCAGGCCAGAGAAGTTACATTAATTGTCCAGGGTCATAGAGATAGTGTTTGAGCCAGGATTTGGAGCAGGATTTGAAGCCAGGTCTTTCTGACTTTTAAGATCAGTATCCTAACCTTATGCCATCATGCCTTAAAAAGTTTAAAAGATTCACGAGCTGTAGTTGTATTCAGCTGAAAACTTTTTGCAGTAAGTTGTAGTAGACCCAGTCAGGACAATTTCATGATTTCCTCCAGTGTTAGGCAAATCAATATAAAAGTGGAAGACACAGATGATATGAATTCTTTAGTTGGCAGAAGAAACATGGCAGAAGGATAATTGAATAAGAGAGTTAAGAATGGGAGAAAAAACATTATTTTATTGCCAAAAAAAAAAAGGTAAATAACAAGTAGCAAAGAAAGTTAGGAAAGAATAGGTTTGTTAGACTAGGAAAACTGAGGAATTAAGCTAAAATTAAGTTTATTATGAAATTAAAGGACATGAATAGGAGTATTAAAGGATAGGGAGATTGGGAAAAAATGGCGATTGTGATTCAAGAAGGGAATTTCAAAATTCAGAATTTGTAAAATGGAGCAGGTTCAAGCTGTGATACAATCTAAGGTGTGAATATCCCTTCTCTACTTCCCTCAGTGGATAGTTTAAGTAGAAGTGGGGTTGAGGTAAAGACACACCAGGACAGGGCAACCAAAAATTAGCCCCAGGACTCAAGTTTAGAAAGCTCTGTCTCTTATACTCTTTCAGTAAGCAAAAATAATTACTGAAAATCGTTACCAGCTGGTAATCTTCCTTGCTCCTAAGGTCATGCCCCAGGTGATTTCTTCTCTACCTAATTCTTTTGGCCTTCCCAGCATTGACCCCAGAAGCTAATATCCTTGGTTCATCCTCATGGGATAGTGGACCAGATTGTCTCTGAAAACAAAGTCTTCAATCTTAGCCTATCTTTCTCTCTCACTCCCAACTAAATTTGTCTTTAAAATTTATTTCAGAGCACATTTTGTCAAACTTGACACACAGGTCAAAATTTCTACTTTTAGTTCTCAGTAGAGCTCATAGAAGTTGAGAAGTTCAAGAAATTGAACAATTTCTATTATACAAACATATAAAATTATAAATAATATGTAATCATATAAATTGTATGTGTATTTGATATTAATCAATATAGTATTTATAATATTATATATTAAATCTTATGTATTAAATAAATACATTAAAGCATATTTATAATATAGTATATCTTAATACATAATACATATATATATAAATTATATAAGTATATATAATTTATAGGTTCCTTCTAACTCTTAATAGTTTTAGGAAAATGAAAGACTTGAAATTACAGAGCACAACTAATATAATTGTTGTAATTCTGCTTGGTATTAATAGAACATAGACCATTTTCATTCAGTCATGAAGAATGTCCCTTACCAGATTTATTATCACACAAATGACAAAGCTGGAACTGGAGGGGGACTGTTAGTTGAATAAATCCTCTTGTTCATATGTGTGTGCAGATTGCATTTATTCAGCACAACTCGGTCTTGACTTTTCCAACTACACCAGATACGGCCCAAAACACATCAAATTGGCTTTAGCTTTTTGTGGTATAACCCCAAGTTTTTAGATATGTATACTTTAGTTAGATTATTCCCTAAAAATAATTATACTGGCCTTTATCTTCTGGCAAGACAAATTTTTGACACTGATCCTGCTGCTCTAGCACAAAGCTAATTTTCTTTCTTTTCTTTTCTTTTTTTGATGAGGCAATTGGGGTTAAATGACTTGCCCAGGGTCACACAGCTAGTGTTATGTGTGTGAGGCCGGATTTGAACTCAGGACCTCTTGACTCCAGGGCCGGTGCTCTATACTCTGTGCCACCTAGCTGCCCCACAAATCTAGTTTTCAAGTCTTACAGATAATGCCTGTATTGAGACAAAGTTAATTGACCTCCTCTTTCTCTCTCCTCTCCTCTCCTTTCTTTTCTCTTTCCCCTTTCCTTTCAGCCTTTCTTTTTCCTCTCTTCTCTCCCTCTTGTACCAACACTCTATTGTTTTCTGGGAAGTGGAGAGAGAAATGGGCATTAATAAGATATTATACTTTAGAGATCTTCAGTTGTGGTTTCTTCTGGTTCAAGGCAAATTAAGTCAATCTATGAAACATATTAAGATCTTTATGAAGTTGATCTCATGTGCCACTCAGGAAGTAGTTTAGAAGGGCTACCATAAGGTAAAGAAAAATAAGAGCTAGTTAGTTCCAACTGAGGCAAAATTTCTCTGTGTAGCTGTGTGGTTTTGTATGAGCTACTGTGCATTTCTAGAATATCAAATGTGTTCTATAGGAAAGCGTACTATAAAATCAAAGACACATCTGACTTAAATTATTGATATTTTTAGATTATCTGTACCCTTGATGCTTTCCATTAACTAATTAAAAATTTATTTTACTTGCTTAAATGAAATCTTTCTCTATTCCCTTCACTGCAATTGAATTCCTAAAGAATATGTCTGCTAAATGAATCAGAGATGTTTTATCCTGTTTAAACATTGAATTACTAGATACAAAAAATTTTTTTGTTTTCTTAAATCTCAACAGGAATAATTGACCAATAAGCTTTTAGTATTGTTATTTTGATATTCTCTGGGGAAATGTATCTTCCTGGGTCTTTTTTTTTCTTTCCTATTCCAGAGATTTTTAATCTGGAATCTGTGAACTTTATATGTTTTAAGCATTTAAAAAATATATGAAATATATATATACACATACACACACACACACACACACATATATATATATACATATATATAATTGGTTTCTATTCTATGTATTTTATTTTGAGCATTTAAAAATAATTGTTCTGAGGATGGGTTCATAGACTTCAGGATACTGACAAAGATGTCCAAGATACACATTTAAAAAAAAAGATTAGCAACCCCTGGCTAGGCATTCTTTCAAAGGTTTAACATTAGAATAACAGGGCAGTCATATGTGTTGAAATAACAGGACAATCACATGTGGAAAATATCCTGGCCCTGAAAGATAGAAAAGGGTTTTTTTTGTTTCATTTTTATCTGCTTAATAAACATATTATTCAAATTGTAATATGATAACATCAGAAGACTGGCAGTTCCAGGCCTCTTTGAAGTGATATATGGTTGTTACCACAGCATTTCAAGGATCCTGTCAGAAAGATTTCTTCAGGTGCAGGCAAACACTTGAACAAGGACTGCTACCAGAAAATGAAATGGAGATCTAGACATCCTGTATCTATGAAACTAAATCAGAGCACAATTAGTAAGTGTTTACAAATGGCCATCAGTGACGTTTCTACATCAGAATCTATATCATTTTATATCTTTAATGTCTTTAAATTCACAGAGCTTATATTTTAAGATCTCATTTCCCAGCACCAGGAAACTTCTGTCGATAGAAGCTGGGATTGTCTTATGGAGATGATACACTTTCTCCTTAAAATAATGCTTTGAATTTTAGATACAAGCTTTGCATTATAAATGTACCGCACAAAGCATTCTGCCAGATATTATAATAAATCTGTCTTCAAATTTCACTCTGATGTATAATATATAACAATGAAGAACAGAGTCACTTAAAAAAAAAGTCACTTTCCTGGCTGTTCACTCTGAATCTCTGCTAACCTCTCCGAATCTGAGTGACCCATCCCCAATCAAGCACATGATGAGGGGTAAGTATAGCACTTGACTTCTGCACTTTGATTTAGGGAGAAGATTCAAAAGAACAAAGATGATCATCATGAAAATATGAAGAAAATACTTCCAGAGAATGGGGAGTGTATTCTTTTCATAGTGAGGAAGTCATCCTTTTATGTGATGGTTCAGGCACTGTTGTTCTGTCTGAAATGTCAGAGTTTCAGATGAATGTTTAAAGCATAAAAACAGAAAGAAGTGCATGAAAAGATCCCACACTGGCTTTCAAATGGGATTGAGATCTCATTTGCATTTCCTTCAGCTATGTACTTTTTGGGAAAGGGAAATAAAAAGTTTTGTTCCAGAAACCCACTCCAAAAAATTACTATAAAAGTGATCTATCATGATATTTTTGTAAATATTTAATTTTAAAATTATCCATGCCACCTTTGATTTATTTTTAATTTTAAAATAAAATTTAAAAATGTATATTTTAAATGTGGTATTTATTCATAGGATTATTGATTCAAAGATAGGTGACCTTAAATACCATCTCACCCAACTCTCTTGTTTTACAGATGAGGAAATTGAGGTCAATAACCATTAGGTGAGCTGCTCAAGGTCACATAGGGCTATGTGTGGCAGAACAGAAATTTCCAGGATTATATTTATTAACCATTTAAAAGCTCCTACAAGGATCTCTAGCACAGTATAAGGGCTTAATAAAGCCTCGATGAAAGAATGAATACAGGATAGAATTTTAAACCCCTCAAGTTCCATAGCCCCTCAACCTGTGCTTTCTTGTTTAAGATACATGATTGGTTTTGTCCTAAAATGGACAGATGGATGCTCACCAAAAAATAAGGTGGTGGGGGGAGAGTAAGGGATATCAAACTTCTGAGCAGACTCTTCCTATTGCCTGTTAATCAAAAGTATGTGAAGTCTCTTTTAAAAGACAAGTTTTGAAAGATTCATAAAAAAATGATCTGAAGTGATCAAATTATCTCATTAGGCCATGAAAAGATGCCAGTTAAATGCCAAATGTGGCCAGGAGAATATGTTCTTATTTTCTAATCTTCTGTTTAACTGCTTTTCTCCCACAGTGGTATAAAGGTCAAAATCCATTATATTTATGATTATAAACAGAGAATTTCCTACATGACACTTGTGTTTGCCTTTATTTATTTCTTTAATTTTTGCATTATAAGCAACCTACTAACCACTATAAAATGTCAGAAAAAAAAAGTAAGTACAGTTTCAGCAGTACATCCTGATGGGTTATGCGTGTGCGCCCTTTATTCAAAGTCTAATGATATGAAACTTAAATATGCAGCAAATAAATACTTTACCTACAGCATACGAGATCTTAAATCTATGGCTGACCCAAAGTTGAGAGAGATAAGTGAATGCTTTGGATGACAGAATATGGAATCAAAGCCATCTCAATATGCTAAAACAATAACCAAAATCAACAAGATAACATCTAAAAAGGAGATGGGGGTAACTGAATATATATGAGTCAGATAAGTATGTATATATATATGCATATATCTATCTAACATATCTATCTATCTATCCTACTTAATTAAACCAATCCAATAAGCATTTATGAAGACCCTAATATGTTTTTGAATTCTACCAAGGATACAAAGACTAAACAAATAAATAAAAACAGTTCTTATTGTTAAGGAAAATATATTTCACTGGGTGGATATGTCCCATATCCTGTGTGTTACCTCCATTTGAATATGTATTTGGTAAAATGTATGTTCATTGACTCAGAGATTTAAAACCTCCTTTCTTTTGAGGGGGGAGTGGGAATGGCATGATTTAAAATTTGCTTTGACATTGGTAATGATAAATCTTTAAGACCAGATTGTTCCTGGGGAATACATGGTTTGACAACAGCTTCCCGTAAAACAAAAAGAAAAATAAACCAAAAAAAAAAAACTTTTACTTTTTTTGTCCTGAGGGAGCACATCTAGACTAGTGATTATAGGGAACACCCAGTGTGGAAAAGCCTTCTGATGCAGATTCACAGACACTGTATCTTATAGTTTTAGAGTATTGCATGAGTCACTGAGAGTAAGTAATATGTTCATGTTCATACAACCAGCAGGAATTAGAGATAGACTTAAGCTCAGGTCTTGATTTTATGTTCAGTCCCTTTTGAGCTATGCAATGCCAATGTAGTCAATATTTTTTAAAGGAAGAAATTGTTATAGTATTGTCTGAAGTCTTGTTCTGGACCATAAACTTTAAAGGAGACATTAAAAATTTAGACAGCATCCACTTGAAGGGTAACTAGGTTGGTGAGTCATGGAATGTTGTCATATGAAGAACTATTCTAAGAACTGGAGATATTTAAATTGGAGAAGAGAAGAGTTGAGGCTATTTGCAAATACTTGAAGGACTTTTATGTGTAAGAGTATGTAATTTATTCTCTGCTTCTCCAGTATGGAGAACTAAAACCAACAGGTAAAAGTTGTAAGAAGGCTATTTCCAAGAACTAAAGTCACCTGGAATGGGTTGCTTTACAAAGTACTAGAGTAAGGCAGATGAGAGTTGCTATGTGAAATGAAGACAATATAAATGAGATGATGACAGGTTACAATATAGCTAGATAGAAAGCATCATAAGGTACATAAATCATAGTAAACAGAACTAATCCCTAACTACTTCCCAAAAGGAAAAAAAAATTCCCCACTCATAGCGAGAGCTACATATAAGCAAAATTCCTAACAAGTGGAACCAGTCTTTCAGGTGTTTTAATTATATACATGGTGAGGGCACTAGAAATAATATACATCTGATTGCATTCTGAAGTCTGATTGTAGACAATAGATGCTTCTAAGAAGCATTTGCTGACTTAATTTTTTCTTATGTTACATAAGATCTTATCAAAGAAAATCATCAAAAACTATTTAATGTAGTACAACTACTTTTTGGTACTTGGGCAAGTTATTGGAAGAAATACATGAAATTAAAATTGCTCTTTTCACTTACTTTTGGAGGAAATAATTTGCTTCTAAATACAGAGCTTGTCTGAATCCTGGCTGATTATAAACATATATAGCTACTTTCTCTATTAGAAGATATTCCTTTCAGTGACCTATAGTGGAATGCGCAGGTGTGGCAGGGAAAAAAAAAAAGAAAAGAAAAGATCCATAGCTGACTATCCTTTCCCCAGGGACCTATGTTTTGGTGAGGTTTTGGTTTGCAATGGCAATTAATCCCAACAAGGCCTGGATTGCATGTTAAATCCATTACTTTATTTTAGATCTTGGCTCAAAAGAGAATCCCAATCTATGAATGGCGCAAGATGACCTGGAGATGAGAGTAAAGAAGGAGGACTGGTGCTCCCCAGAAGTTCACACTTACGGCTTGATAATTGAAAATCATGTGTTTTAACACTCAGTGTACCCTCCTTGCAGCCACTTCACTTTAGATTGGCATTAGTGCAACTATTTCTGCAAAAAAAGTTAAAAACTTTTCTCATTTATTCATGTAAGGGGAAATTGAAAGTTAAAAAAAATTAAAATAAAGCTTAAAATATCTTGACTTCTCTTTGTGGAATGCAAATGGTATTAATGAGATAGTAATAATCTACAATGTGAATAGACACCCTGTATCATCAGGGTCACTGTAAGGATACAGAAAACTAATTTCATGCTTATTTCCCAGATAGATTTCCTTCCTGGAGTTTCCTGAATAGGAAGCAAAACATATCGAGTGAAGTAAGAAGATGGAGATCTCTATCCTTAAAGGCCATGAACCTTGAAAAAAAGTAACAGGAGAAAAAAAAGGTAAGGAGAAAGGGAGTTTCAGTGGCTCCCTTTTTACTCTGTGTTTATATGGGCCATTTGTTCCAGACCTGTGGTAGAGCGTTCTAAGCTCTATTGATCTGATCAGCCACAGTTGGACACACTGTAATTGACTCCAACACAGTGATGTCGTTTTGGTCCTCTAAGACAATGAAGGACAACAATCAACCAACCATTGCCTCTAGGAAAAAATACAAACCCTCTCTTTGTCTTTTAAAGTCCTTCAAAATCTAGTACCAGATTTTCATTCCACACTGATCATAGATTACTATCTTTCATATAATTTACATTTTAAGCTAACTAGCATACTCACTGTTCCTAGTTTATACTGTCCCATCTCCAGCCTGGGCCTACTTGTTCTCCTCCCCCTACTCCTCCCCTTCAGGTCCTAGGAAGTCAGTAATAAGTCAGTCAGTCAACAATCAGTTATCAAACACCTACTATGTGCCTACTCTAGGTACTATACTAAAACACTAGAGAAAAAAAGAAAGGCAAAAAACAGTTCCTGCCCTCAAGGAGCTCCCAGTCCAAAGGAGGAGAGAGGCAACATTCAAATATCTATGTACAAACAAGGTATATACAGGATAATTCAGAGGGATGACTTCTTGCAGAAGGTGGGACTTTAGCCATGACTTAATGTAAGCCAGGGAAGACAGGAGGCAGAAGTAAGGAGGGATGTTCCAGGCATTGGGGAAAACCTGTGAAAATGTCCAGATTAGAGACATGGAGTGTCTTTGTGTAAGGAATAGGAAGGAAGCAGTGGGAGAGAAGGAGGTATCAGAAGACTGGGAAGGAAGGAAGGAGCCAGGTTATGAAGGGTTTTAAAAACTAAACTGAAGATTTTATATTTGATCTTGTAGGGCAGGAGGAGGGTAACATGATCAGGCCTGTCTAAGAAAGATCAGTCTGACAGCTGAGTAGAGTATGGACTGGAGTGGAAAAAGAGGTATGCCAGGAAGAAGAACATTATGCTGACTGTTGCAATAGTTCAAGTGTGAGGTGATGAGGGCCTGCCCCAGGGTGGTAGAAATGTCAGAGGAGAGAAAGGGATATTTACAAAAGACATTACAAAGGTAGAAACTGCAGGACTTTACAACTGATTGGATATGAGGTGGGGGTATGGTGAGAGAGAAAGTCAGAAGTTGAGGATGACTCTTAGGTTTTGAGCCTGGATGACTGGAAAGATGATAGTACCCCCTTCACCCCCACACACACAGAGTTGTAAAAAAGTTGAAAAGAAAGTTCTGGAGAAAAGATAATGAGTTCAGTTTTGGACATGTTTAATTTAAAATGCCTATAAGACATCCAGTTTGAGATATCTACGAAGCAGTTAGAAGTACAAGAATGGCGATCAGGAGAGAGGTTTGGTCACTTTAAAACTCACCTCAAATGTTACTTCCCTTGTAATGTCTATACTAGTTTCTCCTAGTTGATAATTCCCTTTTGGCCCCTGAGACTATTTTGCAGCATGTTCTACCTACTTTATATTTTCTTATCTTTGTACATACTTTCCCTCACAAATATAAGGTCAGCTCCTTGAGGGCAGAGACTATTTTATTTTTATTTCTGTATCGAGAGTGCTTGGAACATATTAGGAACTTAATATAGGTTGAATTGAAGTTAATTAATAGTATCATTGATTCTGAGATGGAAATAGCCATAGATATATCTAGTCCAATTTACTCATTTTATGGATAAGGAAATTAAGACTCAGAAAGATGAAATATGAAATGACTTGGAAATATCACACTACTTCAAAGCAAGTATTTATGAAATACCTATTATGTGTGTGTAATCATACACATATGTATATATACATGTGTATGTATATTCATTCATGTTTATGTGTTTGTGTATATATACTCATATAGTTCTATGTGAATACACATGCATATATGCATGTATATATGCATATACAAGGATATTTACATATATGCATATATAAACTATGTATGTTTTCCTATTATTTTTATTTGACATATTTCTATAATGATGAATACAGGATTAAGTACTTCTTCAATACATGCCTTGAACTGAAATCAATTGAATTGAACATTAAGTCATGGATAGCAGTGGCAGCTCTGTGTCATCACTATCTCACAAATCCTTTCCTCTGAGATTCTAGAATCTTCTTGGGGAAATGTCTCATTCACATGAGATGATGTTAGAATAGCATGCAAAACAGATGTAAATAGCTAAATTTAATTCAGAAATTCTTTATTAAATACCTACTTTTTGTCCCAGACGCTATGCTGGGCATACAAAGAAGAGGGAGAAAAAACAAAAAAAACAAAAAAAAAATTCTCTGCCTTCAAGGAACTTACATTATACTAGGGAAATGTAACATATTTACAGATCACAAAGTAATACAATGTAATTTCAAGAGGGAATGAGTATAATTAAGTATATATCATCCAAACACTATGTTAAGTTTGGTTAAGAAATGGTGAGATAAACTACTTAAAATTATAGGTTCTCTTATTTTACATTATCTACCAAATCCCAGAAATCTATCTATTTTGATAGCTGCTAGTGGATTTAAGGGTCAAAAACACAAAAGATATGCATGTTGTGGTCTGAGAGGTTGAGACCCCTCTGGAGTACAGGTTGGGGTTGTCTGGAATGAATTCACAGACTCAAGCATTCTTTAAGTCAAGGTGATAAAGATTTATTGTTATGCTTTTCAGCGGGCAAGGATTCTTAAGGAACCTGCAAAAGACTGAGGATGGAGCTAGGGTTTATATGGAAAAGGGCATGGGAAAGAAATGCCAGGGGTACTGATTAGGTAATCCAAAGGTCCAGGTGTCTTTGGGAGCTATGGATGGGAAAGTACAGGGAGTATACCAGACAGGGAGGGAGATGACAGAGGTGTAGATCTTGGGAGTCTGGCAGGAAGAAGAGTCCTTGGGCCAGCCAAGGACAAAACTCTTTGGGCTGGGCAAGGCACCCCTCTCCCTCTGTCCTGATGAGAGAATGCTCTGCAACAGGGAAAGCTTTCTCACAAGACAGGAACTTACTAAGGAATTGGGAGGCTTCCAGTGACATGATCTGAGGGCTGGGGCCTGAGCAGCCCAGCACTCTATCACCCAGCTTTGTGTAGCTGCACCAGGGAGAGAGATAAAGGTCTTGCTGGGGCCCAAGCATGAGTAATTGCTAGGCACAGTGTCCTTGGGCTGTGGAGTGATTGTCAGAGACAGGGTTTCTGAGACTAGGGAAAAATTGGGGTCCAAGTACAAGCACAAGCACCCAAATACCCATCATGCACACTTTCCCAGCAATCACTGAAGTTTCCCTTCTACCGGTTAGAGATTATTTTTAATATCACCAGATGAATGCACTCTCCTAATCACCTCTCTTGCCATGCATATTATTTACCTGTGAAGAGCCATTGCTCTACCGGAAGGAGATAAACCAGTAAGGCACTTTCATTTATGTATTACAGCAAATAGTTCAAGCTTAAACCTCAGTACCGGCTTTATGGGATTGAGAAGTTCTTGATTTTATCTATATGGATACTCAAGGAAGGCTATTTAGCAAACTTGCATGAATGAAATCCCATGCAGGAGGGGTGCTGAAAAAAAATGATGCTATGAATATTTCCTAATATTAAATGCACTCCTATCTTTTTTTAAAAATTTATTTTTTTAATAAATTGAGCCATGTATCAATTGAAAGACAGTCAGATATAGTGGACAGTGAACTGGACTGTTAAGAAAATAGTCAAGAATGATTTGGTTTTTATCCTGTCTTTGATACTTATTAGCTATGTATGATCCTGGAAAATTTATGTATGTCCCGTGATCCATAATTTCCTCATTTGTCAAATAAAGAACATTATTTCACGCCTACCTCACAGGGTTGTAGTGAGTAGCAAACAACATCATGTATGTAAAACTATTTGCAAATTTTCAAGTGTTATTACATGTTCACAATGATTATTCACTATATTTTAAAGAGTACAATTTTGATTTACTATTTGAAGTTGAACCCACTGGGGCTACGGTAGACATTAGGTTTTAAGGATATATTTGGCTTTGAGTTTACTAGGACAGCTAGAATACAACAAAGCCATCTTGTCCTTGTGACACCAGGGAAGGTTTTATGAGACCTTGTCAATGCTGTCTGTTGTGGAACACTCTAAATTCATGGACTGTTTCCTACACCCAATCCAAATTGGTATCAGAACGACATGACAGCATAACACATGGGATATAAAACTCTTCATAAAACATTATGACATGGTAAAGAAGGTTACAGGCTGGGTGTCCTGATCTCTATTTAGAGTAATTGAAACATCTAGCTTTAACTGAAGCCACAGATGCTCTAAACTCAGACATCCTCTTTTTTCCCCTTCTGAAATCTAACGAATCACATACTCTGTCACACAGCCAAGTGCTCAGACAGGTCTCTCCAAAAAAGCATGGAAATGATCCTCATTTAGAAGAGGCTGTAAATTTGCTCAGTGAGTCATTTTAATAGGAAAGGTCAGGAAGGATAGTGTATGTAGCACTTCAGAATAAAGGCAATTTTCTTCAGGATGTAATGCTTATTGAAGCAGTCTTCAGCATAACTAAGGCCAGCCAAATTAGCTGTTTGCAAATCAACCACAAAGAAATTGACTGGATAACCACGATGGCTCAGATTAAGAGAGCCAAAATACCTGGCTCAAACAAATTAAATGATTATGATAATGATGGAGGAGGTGATAGCTGTTTTGTATTCTGATCTGGTCAGACTACAGCTAAAGGATCATGTTCCTTTTAGATTATCACATTTTAGGAGGAATATTAAGGGACAGCCTTGTGAAGGGGATGGAACGCTGGACTTGTAGCCAGCAAGATCTGGATTCAAATCCTACCTCAAATATTTACTTGCTGTGTGACCTTGGGTTAGTCTCCTAACTTCTCATTTTCTCCTGCTTCTCATTTTCCTCATTTGCATGGGGAAAAAGAGGAAAGACTTGCACTCAGTGGTCTCTAAGGTCTCTCCCAGCTCCAGATCTGTGATTCTATAAGTGTAAGAGAACCTTGAGGTGGGCAACAAGAATAATGAAAGATCTTGAAATAATTCTGTACAAAAACTAGGTGGAGGAAATGAGAATATTTATCCTGGAAAAGAGAATAAAAACAACATGCTAGGTACCTTCAAGTACTTGAAACACTATCATATGGAGGGGGAAAAAAAGACTACCCTTATTTTTGTTTTGTCCCTAAAATCAGAACTAAGACCAGTTGGAGCAAAAAAATAAAGCTGCAGAACTGTCAGTTCTCTGAGACTGATTCTATAAGACAAAGGAGTAAAATGAGTGTAGTGGGGGAAAGTTACAGAGACACATTTAAGTTTGATAAAAGGAAAAACTTTCTAACAATTAGAGATGCCCCCCCAAAAAATACGATTCCTAGGAAATCAGGGAGTCCCACCCTCTTCACATTGTGTTTGCAAGCAAAAGCTGGATAGACATCTTTGTATATATATATATATATATATATATATATATGTATGCATGTGTATATATGTATACAATATATGCATGTATATAAGTGTACAGATATATAAGCATGCATATAACATGTATGTGTACCCATGTGTGGATCTGTATGGATAGATTACCAGATGATAGTAGCTAGGTAGATAGATAGATAGATAGATAGATAGATAGATAGATAGATAGATAGATAGATAGATAGATAGATAGATAGATTTTAAAGAATACACAGAGTCCATGTTCAGGTATGGATTGTCTTAGAAACCTGTCTTAGTTCCTGCCCATTCTAAGGTTTCATATTTCTGTGATGCTACACAATCATGTAAAGCCAGCAAAGAGTTTTAAGCAACATTTCCAACAATTGCCTGGTTGAAATTGATCAAATCAAAGTGTCAAAGGTGGGGTTAGAACTGAAGCTTCCATTGATGGTAAAATGAATTAAGCTGTAGACTGTAGGCTGTGTTCCATCTCGCCTACAGCATTCCCAAAAAATGGTGGATCGATTTCTATTAGCAATTAGGTTCCTGATGTGGGTGTTATTATCACACTCTGAGCAACCAGAGTTGAAAATACCCCAGACATGAAGTCAGAATACCTGGATTCAGATCCTAGTTTGGCCGCTTTACTATATGTGTAACCCTGAGCAAGTAAATACCTCTTATTTGGCCCAACTTTTCTCGCTTGTAAAATGAAGAGGTTTACTAGATAACATTTAAAGATCCTTTATATCCGATGATTGTCTCCATTGCTGTCAAGACATCCAAAAACTTCTTCACACTATTGTGACTGCTGCTTTACCAGAATATAAATAGAAAAAATGAGAGCCAGGTGTTGTACTAGGTCTGGTGGATTTGAAGACAGAATTATTAATAGTTCCATCCCTCAAGGAACTTACATTTCCTGAGAATTACAATGTACAGACAAATAAATAAGTAGAATATTAGTTTCCTCTAAATAATGCACAGAGGAGGGACAGAACATTAATTACTTTGGGATTGGGGATCAGGATGGAACTTCTGTAGGAGATGACACCTGATCTGACCCTTGAAAGGAAAGCTGAAAAGCAGAGAGGAGAAGAGAACATTGCTGGAAAAGCACAGAGAAAGTTCTAATATCCCCAATTTGGAGAGCAGGTAGCAAACTAATTTGGTCAGAATTAAAAGTGAGTGAGATACAATAACAAGAAGTTAGTTTGTAAAGGTGGATTAGAATAAGATTGTGTGAGTGTATTGGGGGCAGTAAGGGGTGGGTGTTAAATGCCAGATTGATGAACATATTTTTTCCTAGAGGCAATAGGAAGTCACTAAAGTATGTTGAGCAGGGAGGTTTACAGGGTCTTACCAAGGCCTTAACCAAAAAAAAAAAAAATCTCTTGGAAAATCATCAGGAGAAGGGAGGTCCTGGAAGCCAAGAGACCAACTAGAATTCATACAACATCTATGGAGGGAAGAGGGAGCATTTAATTAGAGAAGGAAATTGAGGACTAGAGGAGAAAAGGGGACCATTCAAGGTGCAAAACAAGTAAAAAGAAGTCAGCTCTACATTCATCATCTACAACATTTATACTGCCCAATATACCCTTCCTTCCATCCACCTCTAGAGACCCATCTTTTACAACAATAAATGCAAAAGAGAAAGGAAAAAGAGAACAGGTTAGCAAAGCTAACATCACCCAAGTCCCACATTACCTGCAGTGTTCCTGACTCCTTGTTCCCTGCTTCTACAAAGAAGTGCTTCTGCAAAGGCATCATTTGACATGCCTTCCCATACTTCTCTGTATTTCTCATATTCATAATTTCTTATGACTCAGTAATATTTTGTTATTTTCATCTACCACAATTTATTGATCTATTATCCAGTTGATGGACATCTGCTTTGTTACTATTTTTATCTATCAAAAAAGTCCTATTATAAATCTATTGACATATTTATACATACATATATGTCAGTTGATATCACCTATACAATGCATATACACATGTACATATATACACATAGAAATCTGTATATCTCTCTATCTATGTAATATAAAGAAAGATGCTGGAAGTGTCCACTCTGTCTTTCTGTATGTATGTGTGTATGTGTGTATAGATAGATCTATAAACATAGATATATATAGCCATATATCTACACATGTGATATGTATGCATGTAACATATACTGTATGTATATATGTGCATACATATAAACATATACATGCATACACACACACGTGTGTGTGTGTGTGTCTGCTGAAGGCTACTTCAATAAGCATTACATCCTGAACTTTTTTTTTTCCACTGACCACCTTGAGGTATATGTCCTGCAGATGGGGTTCACTGGTAGAAAAAGAATACTTCTTATTAAGCTTATTAAAAATAAATGTTTAATAGTAAGGGAATGCTCAAGGAAGAATTTTCTTTGGGAGCAGGCCAGGGCTTCCTGTGATCCTCTGGTGATCTCACCTAGAAAGCGTTAAGTGTTTGAAGACTTTTCCATCTCAGTCAATCAAGGTCCTTGGTTTCTATGCTTTGAAGAAGCTTCCTTCCTAGGATCATAATATGATTAACAATGTGCTTTGAAAGCTGAGGCTTGGGAAGGGAGTGGGTAGCTTGAGGGAATAATCATAAAGAAATCCCCAATATAGCTTTTGAGTAAAGAAGAATAGGAACTCTCTGATTTGAGGTGCTTTTTAAAACCTGAGAAACAATACCTTTAGAATGGCAGGAGTCTCAGCAGAGTTTAAAAAAAAAGTTATCCTACTTTGTGGACATAGGTGCTAAGTGATCCAAGTGAAATACAATCCTCCTGTGGCAGTTGAAAGTAACCTCCTTAACCTAAAGATCTAGTTCCCTTTTCCCACTCAATATGTGTGGGGCTCAGTATTGAATTTGAGCTGCTAGTAAGCCTCAAGGAATTTCATGCTCACACAGCTAGTAAGTAGAATTGAGCCCAGGACCTAGGAAGGAGGTATGGTAGCTCAATATGAGTCAACACTGAAAGAGCAGCTCAGGAAGTACATAAGAAATTGGCCTACATTAGGAGAGGCATAATATCCAGAAATAAGGAGATTGCACTTCGTCTGGTCAGAATATATCTAGAGCCTTTTTGTGCTCAATTGTGGGCCCCACAATTTAAGGGCATAGATAAACAGAGGAATATCCCAAAAAGGGCAACCAGAATGGTGAAGAGCCTTAAGACCATGCCACCTACTTAAAGGAACTTAGTTACAGGATTAGTTAAAGGAATAGGAGATGATTAACTAGAAGTTTAAAACTTTATAGTTATCCCTGTTAAGGTTGGTTGTTCAGTTGTTCCAGTCATGTCTGACTTTTGTGACCTCATTTGAGGTTTTCTTGGCAAAGTTACTGCAATGGTTTGCCATTTACTTCTCCATATCATTTTACAGATAAGGAAAGTGAGATAAACAAGGTTAAGTGACTTGCCCAAGGTCACATAGCTAGTAAGTATATGGAGCTGGATTTGAACTCAGGTCTTCCTGGCTCTTACCCAATTTATCACTTACCAATTTATCACTTTCACTTTATCAGATTCAGGTCAGTTTTCTACTCTGCCAAGAACTCTTTGGTTGGAGACTCTTCATCCAGTGTGTTAGCTATCTCTCCAAGCTTTGTGTCATCTGAACCAAACAGGATCAATTTCCCAAGGATAACTAAGTGCCATCAAGAAAACAAATCTTCCTTTGGACCATCTCCCCCAACTTCTCTTCTCCCTGCTCCCCACCTTGAGGAGTTGTAAAGCTATTCTTACTATAGTTACCATATTTTTTTTTCTCCTGAGTTCTGTTCTGTGAGCTGCTGTAACTTGTGCAAATTGATGAACATGACACAAGATTGATTGATTAAAGAAAAAATCCAACTTTTTAAAAAATGATGACAGACTGCAAAGACTGAATATATTTGGTTCACTTCTCCAGAGAATGAATTTGAGGGCCAAAAAAAATAATAATAATAAGTTAATCGAAATGTACTTGACAAACATGGTATACCTACACCTCAAAGAAAGAATGTTTTTGATGTCTAAAAGCCATGCTACCTGATGTAATATATCTACATTGATGCTGATGATAATGATATAGATATGTGCTTTTGAGTAAGTCAACCTGCCTGTAAAGTGTTTTCTTGTCAATTACTTCATAGGTTACTTGACTTTATAACTTAAGAGGTGGAAAATATGTTTTGAATCATAGAGATGAAAGTTGCAAGTTTTCATTCACAGCTAAATATTTAACTTGATCAGATACTATTTTAAATCAGATCCATTTATTAACTTCACTAATAAAAGTATAATTTTTAGCATTTTAAATAAAATATTTCTTTCCTTTTGGTTCCTCATTTTGATTTAATTCCTCAAGAATTTATTAAGAGCCTACTATTAGCAAAGCCAAAAAGCCATCCTTGCCCTATGAGATCTCTCATTCTGCTGAAGGAACCCAACACATACATAGAAAAAGTACAGTTCAAGGTACATTTAGGAAGAGGTGAGCACTGACAGCAACAGATGAATCAGAGAAGGCTTTCAGGAGGAGGTGACACCTGAACTGATCTTTCTTGAATCTATGTCTTTCTCTTTATTCACATAGCCACCATGCTAATTAAGTTCTTCACCACCTTTTTCTTGGAATATTATGATAACTTTCTAATTAGTCTTCCTGCTTTATATCTCCCCTCTTGAACCAAGCCTTTATTTTGTTTGTTTTGTTCCTCCTTTCCACACCAAAAGCATTGGTCAATCATTTTCCAGTCACTATTCAACATATTATATTGGTTCCCTATTACCTTTACAAAACAGGATATACCCTATCCCTTTAGTCTTGTTATATATTACCTCCCTTCATGCTCTCTGTCCTTTTGTTCCTCACTCATATTCCTTTTTTTATGTCTTTGTACAGGCTGTTGACCGCCTTAGAATGCAATGCCCTCTATCCCTCCTCATTTCTAACTCAGAGAACTAGGGTTTCCTTCAAAGCTCAGCTCATGTGCTGCCTTCTACATAAAGACTTTCTTGATTCCCTAAACGGCTACTATCTTCTTTCTCAAGATGATCTTGATAGCTAGATATAGATACATGTCTACATATATATTGTGGCTACACATGCATATGTATTTATATGCATATATATGTATACACATAGAAAATTGTGTTTATCTACTGTTTGTATTGCTCTTTAACACAGGTACCATGGATACCAGGTTACATGTATGTATATATTTATATATATAGACATATAATCTTGTATCTATCTAGTGTTTACATCTATCTATATTAAAGATATTTATCTATCTACATTAAAGATAGATACAAGATTATGTGTACCTATGCATATATACATACATATACACAGATATATGCATATAAAAACAGCTTGGCATACTATTAATATATAGCATATATATCATACATATACATCATATATAAACACACATATTTGTGATCAAATATGCACACATGAATACAGATATGCACACAATACATGAGTGTACATTATGTGTATACACACATATATGCATATATTATATACATGCATGCATATGCATGCCTATGTATATATGTTACTTTCAAGTGACCATCTAAGTAATACATCTAGCATAGTATGTACAAGTTTCTGTCAGATGTTTGTGTTTCATAAAGGACAACTCAGAGGATTCCATGTAGCTACTTTAAGGGTATCTTTGTACTTCCCAGGGTTTCATTGACAATTGCAATTATGAAACTCTTAAGAAAAGTATATTAAATGGTATACAATGTTTAACTTTTTCTTTCTTTCTTTCTTTCTTTCTTTCTTTCTTTCTTTCTTTCTTT